>NC_054568.1:5708718-5750503 GCF_017654505.1 Polyodon spathula | reverse complement strand
GAGAGAGGAGGAGAGAGGAGGAGAGGAGAGGGGAGAGGAGACAGGAGAGAGGAGGAGAGAGGGGAGAGATCCTCAGAGAGGAGAGAGTGGACGTGCTCTCCTCTATGTTTTTTGTCCTTACTCTCTCTCCTCTTCATGTATTCGCTCCTCCCCCTCCCTCATCCTCCACTCTCATATCTGTCACTCCCTATTGAAGAGGAGAGGAGAAAGAGAAGTTGGTATTATAATGACGTGAGAGTGAGCAGAAATCAAAGAGTTCAAGAGAATGAAACACTCTCAAAATGATCAGAAGCAGCCACCACTTAGAAATATATTATAATAGACACCCACAGATTAACTGATATAAAACAGGTACAGGGAGAGCGGAGATGGGAGAGGGTCTGTCACACAGAGACAGTGCAAGAGAACGAAATGCACTCTCAACATGATCAGAGACAGCCATCGAACACTTATATTTTCACCCACTCAAGGCCGTAGCTTGTGAATATCAACCACTTACAAGGGTGAGTTCCGTTTGGGTTGACATCTTATTATATAATATAATATGTGACATATACTATATATATATATATATATATATATATATATCTATATATATATATATAGTAGATATGTACAGATATATAATCAGTATATAAAGGGCTAACATGAATTCATATTGTGTTCAGGAATCTCCTATTAAGGTCAGTGCTTTCCTCTTGAATCAATCACTGATGAAGGATCTTTCTCTCAAGCACACACCCATCACTGATGCAGTGTGAATGTCAGGACTAAGAATAGAAGATGTGTGAATTTATTCTGCCCTGGGAGAGAGGTGTGGAGAGGGGGAGAAAGGGACAGGGAGAGATAGATGCAGCACAGAGGTGTGCTGAATCATAGGCAAGCATTGTAAAGCACAGAGAGGTCTGGTAAAGCACAGGGAAGCATTGTAAAGCACAGAGAGGTCTGGTAAAGCATAGGGAAGCATTGTAAAGCACAGAGAGGTCTGGTAAAGCATAGGGAAGCATTGTAAAGCACAGAAAGGTCTGATAAAGCATAGGGAAGCAGAGGACTGTGTCTCAGCAATATCAGGGTCCAGTTCTGTATATTATAAAGACATTTCAGAGGGCTGGATCTCATCAATATCAGGGTCCAGTGCTGTATATTATAAAGACATTTCAGAGGGCTGGGTCTCATCAATATCAGGGTCTAGTGCTGTATATTATAAAGACATTTCAGAGGGCTGGGTCTCATCAATATCAGGGTCTAGTGCTGTATATTATAAAGACATTTCAGAGGGCTGGATCTCATCACTATCAGAGTCTCAGTGACTCTAGGAGCATCTCACAGAGGAAGGCAGAATGATTCTTACCGGCCGATCATCGTGGAGTGCTGCTGGACGGCAGCTTCCAGGAGCCTCTCAAGAATCGTCCACTCCCCCATCACAGCTCTGGACAGCCAGCCAGCCCACTGTGGAACTGGAGGGAACAGGAATCTCCAACGCACTCACTCACCTGCACCGTCTCGCGTTCTGTGTGTAGCACAGAAAAAATAAAGTTTAACAGTCAATCGGAATTGTGATTTATTTATATATCTATATATTAACATATATGGATTGGTTAGAGGTGTAATGTTCCGTTCTCCACCCTCTCCCTCCTATCCTCAAATCTTCTTTCTTCCTCCCTCTTAGCTCTGCTGCTCGACTGGTGTTGAGACCTCCCTTCTCTTCTCCCTCCCTCCCTCCTCCTCTCTGTCCCTCCCTCTTCTCCCTCTGTCCCTCCTCCCTGGCTCGCTGGTAACCTTGTCTTCTCCTGTTTTCTCACATTCTCCTCGGGGCACTCTTTCTCCGAGTGATTCAGAGACAGCAGGCAGTTGCGTGTGTCGGGAGGGCAGTGAAATGATTTCCACTCTCCTCCTCCTCCCCCCATCTCTCTGTATTATTCTTGCTCACCTCCAGTGTAAATGTATCTTATTCAAATGTTCAGTAAGACGAGAGCTGGGGATTGCAATGCTCTTGTTTCCTCACTCACACGCCTTGCTTACTAAATACCCCCCTGAATCCACTCCTCTTTAAAATCTGAGAAATATCTTAACAAGCGAGATGCCTCACCAGTAGAACACACCTCTTCTCTACAGCTAATAAAATGGGTTACCAACTTTCTTTTTTTAAGGCCACAAATCTCTCTTAACTCTGCGTTTATTAAAAACAGCTTCAACAAGGCAAAATCCTCAGTGATTTATCAAAACCTTCTCACCACACACAGGACCAGTGAGAGGATGGGAGGACTGGCATGACTAGATATACCTCCTGCAACTGATATAATATATATTATAATATACGATTTGTTATATACCACAAATTATAGTATTATATATATATACATATATCTATAGTACCGTATAGACACACACACCAACCATAAAATAATATATATATATATATATATATATATATATATACACATACACACACACACACGGTATACGTCATAATTGTAGCACACCGGCGTTGCAACAAACACTGTGTGTGTATATGGAGTAAAGTAGCAGACCGGCGTGCAACGTCTGTTGCTTTGAAGTTTGTGCTGTATATGTAGGTACTGTATAGTACTGTAGAGACCCGGTGAGCTGGCAAGACGAGATGCAGTGGAAACTTTATGAGAAATAATAATTCAAAGGGGTTTACTATTTTGCCATGGACCGTGGCTGACAGTGGTTGTTTATAAAAAAAAAAGAATAATCTGTAAGGAGACCCCGTCGGTCTGCCTCACTGTCCGAGAGTTCATTACAACAGCACTATGAGCTGCTGTTCTACACGATGAACGCATCGTTCCTGGCAGCCTACACGCTGCTATGAGCTGCTGTTCTACACGATGAACGCATCGTTCCTGGCAGCCTACACGCTGCTATGAGCTGCTGTTCTACACGATGAACGCATCGTTCCTGGGAGCCTACACGCTGCTATGAGCTGCTGTTCTACACGATGAACGCATCGTTCCTGGCAGCCTACACGCTGCTATGAGCTGCTGTTCTACACGATGAACGCATCGTTCCTGGGAGCCTACACGCTGCTATGAGCTGCTGTTCTACACGATGAACGCATCGTTCCTGGCAGCCTACACGCTGCTATGAGCTGCTGTTCTACACGATGAACGCATCGTTCCTGGCAGCCTACACGCTGCTATGAGCTGCTGTTCTACACGATGAACGCATCGTTCCTGGCAGCCTACACGCTGCTATGAGCTGCTGTTCTACACGATGAACGCATCGTTCCTGGCAGCCTACACGCTGCTATGAGCTGCTGTTCTACACGATGAACGCATCGTTCCTGGCAGCCTACACTCTGCTATGAGCTGCTGTTCTACACGATGAACGCATCGTTCCTGGCAGCCTACACGCTGCTATGAGCTGCTGTTCTACACGATGAACGCATCGTTCCTGGCAGCCTACACGCTGCTATGAGCTGCTGTTCTACACGATGAACGCATCGTTCCTGGCAGCCTACACGCTGCTATGAGCTGCTGTTCTACACGATGAACGCATCGTTCCTGGCAGCCTACACGCTGCTATGAGCTGCTGTTCTACACGATGAACGCATCGTTCCTGGGAGCCTACACGCTGCTATGAGCTGCTGTTCTACACGATGAACGCATCGTTCCTGGCAGCCTACACGCTGCTATGAGCTGCTGTTCTACACGATGAACGCATCGTTCCTGGCAGCCTACACGCTGCTATGAGCTGCTGTTCTACACGATGAACGCATCGTTCCTGGGAGCCTACACGCTGCTATGAGCTGCTGTTCTACACGATGAACGCATCGTTCCTGGCAGCCTACACGCTGCTATGAGCTGCTGTTCTACACGATGAACGCATCGTTCCTGGCAGCCTACACGCTGCTATGAGCTGCTGTTCTACACGATGAACGCATCGTTCCTGGCAGCCTACACGCTGCTATGAGCTGCTGTTCTACACGATGAACGCATCGTTCCTGGCAGCCTACACGCTGAAGTATAATGAAAGTGCGCTGTAGCTGTAGATATTTATCCGAGTTTACCATAGCTGTACTGAGGCCAACTGAGAGAGAGCACAGCATTATTTTCAGGGCAGTGACCCATTTACTTCAAATAAATTTAGTACGCATGCTTTTTTAATCCTGACCTCATGCCTGGTTTAGCGGGGGACGGACTATGCCTGTTTTAAAATTCACTACGCATTTTCTAATATTAAGAGACTGACCGCTAGGTCTGCACGGCCTGGTATTTTCACACCTAAAAATCAAAACCTCACCAGACATGGCAGGCGACATCTTAGGGGCAATTTCTGCCTTGCTGCTTTCAATTTTATCACGATTCTCTCGTCTTTCCCATATGATATAAAAAATGGATATTTCACAGCTATATGGTCGATTCCGAGCAAGCTTTCCGTGTGGAATAGTCGAGCTCTATTCTCGAGACCTGCCGTCTCTTAAGGGCGATTTTTCATCACACTGGGGTGGGTTCTCCCTGTCACCGTGGTTACCGAACCCTGGTCAGTTTGGACTGTAACTGCCCGGCTCTGCTGGAGCCTCTTTCCTATAATAATGCAATAAAAACCTCTTCAATTTCAATCCACAAATTCTATTTATTTCTGTAATTTGACACATTTCGAAGAAGCTAAATTACTTAACATGACAATATAGATAAAATGTAAGTTAAATACCAGTTAAAATTTTTTTTTTTTTTAACAAAGTAGCCTGTCCAATGGCACGCAATGGGTTAATAATAATAATAATAACAATAATAATAATAATAATAATCTCTCCAGCACTATATTGCAAAATGTGACTCCAACAGAAAAAGCCATTCCAGCTGCAATTTCTATCACAGATTTCTGAAGAGACCTGGCCGACTGGCGTCTATTTCTGTCGAGATTAATTACTGTGTTCTGAAAGTGAGAGAAAGAAACAGTAATTAAAAAGAATAGCAGTGGATGCAAGAGCAAGCTGCTGTAAACCTGCGGGGGGGGGGGGTTAAACTATCCATTAAAATTAAACAGACGCTTCAAATCTGCGTTCTGTCAAAAAAAATAAAAAAAAATTATAAACCAACCCTTAGCTTGGTCTGGTAAATCATAGGGAAGCATTGTAAAGCACAGAGAGGTCTGGTAAAGCATAGGGAAGCATTGTAAAGCACAGAGAGGTCTGGTAAAGCATACAGAAGCATTGTAAAGCACAGAGAGGTCTGGTAAAGCATAGGGAAGCATTGTAAAGCACAGAGAGGTCTGGTAAAGCATAGGGAAGCATTGTAAAGCACAGAGAGGTCTGGTAAAGCATAGGGAAGCATTGTAAAGCACAGAGAGGTCTGGTAAAGCATAGGGAAGCATTGTAAAGCACAGAGAGGTCTGGTAAAGCATAGGGAAGCATTGTAAAGCACAGAGAGGTCTGGTAAAGCATAGGGAAGCATTGTAAAGCACAGAGAGGTCTGGTAAAGCATAGGGAAGCATTGTAAAGCACAGAGAGGTCTGGTAAAGCATAGGGAAGCATTGTAAAGCACAGAGGTCTGGTAAAGCATATAAAAACAGTTAACCCTTATAATAGTGTCCCCATAGTAAAAACTCAGCACAACCAGGAGTGGCTCAAACTGCTGTGGAACAGGAGTCCATCCCTTCAGCACTGTTACCCAGTTTACACCATCTGCTCTTTCTGCGCTAGCGCTCTGCAGGACGCCGGCATTGATTCCAAATACTTTCCTATTTGTGCTATAATGGGATAAAGGTTTTAGGAATTCCACTGTGTGTGCGTGTGCGTGTGCGTGTGAGAGCGTGCGCGCACTTCTTAGTTTGGGGTGTCGCGCCCCACTTGATATATATTAAGTTACATGAGCTGGGTCACATAGCTTTGGCTGCGTTGTTGTAATCTTGACTCCAGTGCGTCCCGACACGCCTCTCCAGAAACCAGGCCCTCAGTTTAGTGTTTTTCTCACATTCCCACATGGGGTGAGTTAAGAAAGTGAGCGACTCAGAGCAGCTCAGTGAAAGAACCCACTTAACAGCATGCTCAGTGCCGCTCAGATACGTAAGGCACCCAAGGGAATCAGAAACCCTATAGCATGACATCATCGGGCCATGCACAACTACAGGAGTCTCCAACGTGCAGAGACACAGCGAGGCACTCACTCACTCTGTGGGAGCCGGGGGGAGAGTCAGGCTGCAGAATCAGATCTGAAAACACAGAGAAAATCACAATTAAACATCACACAACAGCATCAACAACATCCAGGGACTGAAACTCACACTAGCCCTGCTGCTGCTGCTGCTCCCAGTCCTGGGATTCAGAGCTCCCCTCAGTGAAGTCTATTACTATTAATATTGCAATGATCAGGAGCCAGGAGTTTGAGCAGGGTTAGAAACTCACACTAGCCCTGCTGCTGCTGCTGCTCCCAGTCCTGGGATTCAGAGCTCCCCTCAGTGAAGTCTATTACTATTAATATTGCAATGATCAGGAGCCAGGAGTTTGAGCAGGGTTAGAAACTCACACTAGCCCTGCTGCTGCTGCTGCTGCCAGTCCTGGGATTCAGAGCTCCCCTCAATGAAGTCTAGTATTATTAATATTGCAATGATCAGGAGCCAGGAGTTTGAGCAGGGTTAGAAACTCACACTAGCCCTGCTGCTGCTGCACCCAGTCCTGGGGTTCAGAGCTCCCCTCAATGAAGTCTAGTATTATTAATATTGAAATGATCAGGAGCCAAGAGTTTGAGCAGGGTTACTGCCTCTGTAAATCGCATTGGATACAATACTAAGCGGTTTATTTATTTATTTGTTTGTTTGTAATATAGTTAATTGAAGTTCAAAAGGACAGAAAATCACCATGCGGAACTGTCGCTTCTCTCTCTGTGCGCCGCCCCGGATTGGTTTGTGCGCGTACGACGCAGACAGACCACAACAAACCGACTTTGACGAAAAACAAAAACTAAAATATATTTAAAAAACAAACACTGAAGATTCGGGTACAAATGTCAGATCCCGAAGGTAAAGAGTGAACGCAGAGCACCTTTTAATAATGTATAAAGGATTGCTGTCGCTGTCCCGACGCGGTTTGTTAAAATATTGTTAAATTTTATTTTTTTCAGTGTTAGTCAGGCTGCGCTGGGCGGGCGGGCTGAAGTTTATCAATCTGTGTGAAATCGAAAAAAAATATTAATTTATCATTTTATTAAACCACTGAAGAACTTAAAATTGTGCTTTTATGTGATATCGTTTGTTCTGTAATGGCACGAGTGTTTTTATATTATTATTATTATTATTGTATTTATTGGTTTATAAACTAGTCTTTATTAAGTATGTCTGCAGTATTCATATTAATATTTATTGTTTTCACGAAATAATATCAATGAATTATCTGTTCATCTGCTGTATAAACAAAATCGCAAAATATCAATCCGTAGATACAATTAAACTCTGCTTTCTTTTAAATTTCAGTCCTATACATTGTTTTCTAATTAGTTTTAGGCTGTTTTAATTGACCTGTTTTTTGTGTCGGGTGTTGTAATTTGTCTCGGTTTGTTTGCGACAGAGCCTATCAGTGAAGCAGAGGCAGACAGCTTGCAGGACCCGCAGGTAATTCTGCAAACACCTAACCGTGACCCATAGCCATGACCCTAACCTAAATAATAATACTAAGAAAGGGATGGGAATCAGACTCCCGCTGCACAGCAGTGTGATCCAGGCCTGCTTTCACTAGGAGTTTAATAATCAGACTCCCGCTGCACAGCAGTGTGATCCAGTCCTGCTTTCACTAGGAGTTTAATAATCAGACTCCCGCTGCACAGCAGTGTGATCCAGTCCTGCTTTCACTAGGAGTTTAATAATCAGACTCCCGCTGCACAGCAGTGCGATCCAGTCCTGCTTTCACTAGGAGTTTAATAATCAGACTCCCGCTGCACAGCAGTGTGATCCAGTCCTGCTTTCACTAGGAGTTTAATAATCAGACTCCCGCTGCACAGCAGTGTGATCCAGTCCTGCTTTCACTAGGAGTTTAATAATCAGACTCCCGCTGCACAGCAGTGTGATCCAGTCCTGCTTTCACTAGGAGTTTAATAATCAGACTCCCGCTGCACAGCAGTGTGATCCAGTCCTGCTTTCACTAGGAGTTTAATAATCAGACTCCCGCTGCACAGCAGTGTGATCCAGTCCTGCTTTCACTAGGAGTTTAATAATCAGACTCCCGCTGCACAGCAGTGTGATCCAGTCCTGCTTTCACTAGGAGTTTAATAATCAGACTCCCGCTGCACAGCAGTGTGATCCAGTCCTGCTTTCACTAGGAGTTTAATAATCAGACTCCCGCTGCACAGCAGTGTGATCCAGTCCTGCTTTCACTAGGAGTTTAATAATCAGACTCCCGCTGCACAGCAGTGTGATCCAGTCCTGCTTTCACTAGGAGTTTAATAATCAGACTCCCGCTGCACAGCAGCGTGATCCAGTCCTGCTTTCACTAGGAGTTTAATAATCAGACTCCCGCTGCACAGCAGTGTGATCCAGTCCTGCTTTCACTAGGAGTTTAATAATCAGACTCCTGCTGCACAGCAGCGTGATCCAGTCCTGCTTTCACTAGGAGTTTAATAATCAGACTCCCGCTGCACAGCAGGGTGACACTGCTGCACAGCAGGAGTCTCATTCACATCCCTGCTCTTTTTGATTTCTCTCTTGTGTTTTGCTCAGGAGGAGGAGAGCAGTCCAGCAGAGGGAGCGACAGAGGACCTCGAGAGTGAGTGAGACTGGGAGGATGGGAAGAGGACTGGGAGTGTGTGTGGACTGGGAGAGTGTGGGGGACTGGGAGGATGGGAAGCGGACTGGAGAGTGTGCGGACTGGGAGAGTGTGTGGACTGGGAGGATGGGAAGAGGACTGGGAGGAGTGTGTGGACTGGGAGAGTGTGGGGGACTGGGAGGATGGGAAGAGGACTGGGAGAGTGTGTGGACTGGGAGAGTGTGGGGGACTGGGAGGATGGGAAGAGGACTGGGAGAGTGTGGGGGACTGGGAGGATGGGAAGCGGACTGGGAGAGTGTGTGGACTGGGAGAGTGTGGGGGACTGGGAGGATGGGAAGGGGACTGGGAGAGTGTGGGGGACTGGGAGGATGGGAAGGGGACTGGGAGAGTGTGGGGGACTGGGAGGATGGGAAGAGGACTGGGAGAGTGTGTGGACTGGGAGAGTGTGGGGGACTGGGAGGATGGGAAGAGGACTGGGAGACTGGGAGGATGTGGGGGACTGGGAGGATGGGAAGCGGACTGGGAGAGTGTGTGGACTGGGAGAGTGTGGGGGACTGGGAGGATGGGAAGCGGACTGGGAGAGTGTGTGGACTGGGAGGATGGGAAGCGGACTGGGAGAGTGTGGGGGACTGGGAGGGAGTGTCCTGGGTTGGTGGTCAGGTCAGTAACGTGCCCCCCCCCCCCCTTCCTCCCCTCCTCTGTCTCTCTGCAGTGGATTTCCTGCGGTCTCTCTTCTCCAGGATGCAGGGGCTCGGTTCTGGTCCTGTGGAGCAGGTTCTGGATGAGCTCAGCCTGGAGGGCATGGCCCGGTACATGCAGAGTGGAGACTGTGAGTGCAGAACCACACTGCTGCTGCACTATAGACCCAACCCTGTCACTAATAAGAATCATCTCATGTTCAAAATACAAAACTCTTTTAATTGCTGAGATTGTTTCATTGTTTTTATATATTTTTTTCCTTTTAGGCAAAAATATCATCTGCATGGTGGGAGCCGGGATATCCACATGTAAGTGTCCTGTGAGCCTGTCTCACTCTGTCTCTCAGGTCCTGTCCTGTGAGCCTGTCTCACTCTGTCTCTCAGGTCCTGTCCTGTGAGCCTGTCTCACTCTCTGTCTCTCAGGTCCTGTCCTGTGAGCCTGTCTCACTCTCTGTATCTCTGGCCCTTCCTGTGACACTGTGTCTGTGTGGTCCTGTCTGACGACTCTCTCCCTGTTTCCTCTCTCGTCTTTCAGCTGCTGGGATTCCTGATTTCCGCTCCCCTGGGACTGGCCTATACAGCAACCTGCAGAAATACAATCTGCCCTGCCCAGAGGCCATTTTTTTTGAGATTGGGTTACTTCAAGGAATAGTTCCACTCCACCCCCCCCCACCCCCCCACCCACCCTGAGACATACACATGCCCTTCCTTGAGCTGGCACAGTGTTGTCAGGCAGTGAAAGAGTTAACCCAGTCTCCTCCTCTCTTTGCAGCAACACCCCGAGCCATTCTTCACCCTGGCCAGAGAGCTCTACCCGGGGCAGTTCAAGGTGAGGCTCTGTCTGTCTGCCTGTGTCTGTGTGTTTGAATTTAAGAGAGTGTTAACCAGGGTTTGATAACCCCCTCTCTCGCCCCCCTCTCTCACCCCCTCTCTCCCTGTCTCTCTCTTCCAGCCCACAGTCTGCCATTACTTTATGCGCATGCTGAAGGAGAAAGGCTTGCTGAGGCGCTGCTACACACAGGTACTGTGCAATACTGTACACTGTACAATACTGTACACTACACACTGTGCAACACTATACACTGTATAATACCATACACTATACACTGTGCAATACTGTACACTGTGCAATACTGTACACTACACACTGCAACACTATACACTGTGCAATACCATACTCTACACACTGTGCAATATGGTACACTATACAATACTGTACACTACACACTGCAACACTATACACTGTGCAATACCGTACTCTACACACTGTGCAATACTATACACTATACAATACTGTACACTACACACTGCAACACTATACACTGTGCAATACCATACTCTACACACTGTGCAATACTATACACTATACAATACTGTACACTACACACTGCAACACTACACACTGAAATACTGTACACTACACACTGCAACACTATACACTGTGCAATACCATACTCTACACACTGTGCAATACGGTACACTATACAATACTGTACACTACACACTGCAACACTATACACTGTGCAATACCATACTCTACACACTGTGCAATACGGTACACTATACAATACTGTACACTACACACTGCAACACTATACACTGTGCAATACCATACTCTACACACTGTGTAATACTATACACTATACAATACTGTACACTATACACTGTGAAATACGGTACACTACACACTGCGCAATACTGTACACTGTGCAATACTGTGCTTCTCTGTCATTGGCTCTCAGAACATCGACACGCTGGAGCGTGTTGCAGGGCTGCAGGAGGAGGACCTGATTGAAGCCCACGGCACCTTCCACACCTCGCACTGCCTCAACTTCCTGTGCAGAGAGGAGTATGGGCTGCCCTGGATGAAAGGTCAAGGGGCATGGGGCAGTAAACTCATTGTTCTAGCTGCAGGGTTGATTTCGAGGGGGTCTGTTTTTGATTGGGTCAGGTCAGCTCCCAATTCCAGTGCAATGCTCTTTCGATCAGTATCAATCGCCACAAGTCTCTTCAGCGCAGTTAAACAGTCACAGCAGTTAGTTCACCTCAAAAACATCACTTCCAATTCCTTCAGGAGACTGGATTTGGGAATTGTGTGTCTGTGCGTGAGTCAGTGTGTCAGTGTGTGTGTCTCTGCATGTGTGTCAGTGTGTGCGTGTGTCTGTGCATGTGTGTCAGTGACTCGTTATTATTCAGAGTGGCTGTCGTTTTCTCATGTTATAGAAAAGATCTTCTCGGAGGAGATTCCCAAGTGCGAAAAATGCAACAGCCTCGTGAAGCCAGGTGAGGGAACGACTTCAAATAATGCAGTTACTGCCACTGCTATCTACAGAGGTACGGCTTCTAACAGTGACAGTGCTTCCTCTCTGCAGATATCGTTTTTTTCGGGGAGAGTCTCCCCGCTCGCTTCTCCTCCTCCCTGCGCTCGGTGAGATCCACAACCATCCTGCAATTCAGATGTTTTCTTCATGATTTCTGGTTGATTTCACATTGATTTCTTGTGATTTCTCTGCTCAGGATTTCCCCCGGTGTGACCTGCTGATCATCATGGGGACGTCTCTCTCAGTGCAGCCCTTCGCATCCCTTGTCATGAAGTAGGGCTCTGTGTGTGTGTGTGCCTGTTTATCTGCGCAATCCCAGATTAGCTTGATTTTGACATTTCTCTCTCCCCCTCCCCCCTCTCTCTCTCTCTCTCTCAGGGTCCCTCCCAAGACTCCTCGCTTGCTGATTAACAGAGAGAAGACGGGTGAGGTGAGGACTAGCGTGCAGGGTGTGGACTCCTGTTGCACAGCAGTGTCTCCCAGTCCAGGTTTTACTAGCAGCTTGATCAGCCCCACTGTGTCTAGGTAACAAGCTCAGGTGTGTCTTATTATTAAACTCCTAGTGAAACCAGGACTGGATCACACTGCTATGCAGCGGGAGTCTTATTTCCAATGGTATGTGTAGAATGTGACCAGGGTGGAGTGCCGTGGCTTCATGTGTTGAGCTCCCCTTCTCCTCTCCTCTCTCCCAGAGCGATTCTCTCATGAGTTTCATGGGACTAGGAGGAATGGACTTTGACTCTGAGAAAGCATACAGGTACACAGTATATAAACCCTACCCCTGACCCTAACCCTACCCCTGACCCCTCTGTCAGGGATGTAGTGTCTGTGTGCGTTTCACCTCCTGACCCTGTCCCCTGTCTTAGGGATGTAGTGTCCGTGTGTGTTTCACCTCCTAACCCTGTCCCCTCTCTTAGGGACGTAGTGTTCCTGGGCTCCTGTGATGATGGCTGCCTGGCTCTTGCGGAGTTGCTCGGTTGGAAGGTGATTATTATTTATTTTTTTATTATTTATTTGTGAGATCCCTTTATCCAAGGCGACCTACAGGCGTTACAGGGCAGCACAGGGTTACACTGCAAGCTTCATAGTTAAATACAGTGCCGTTCACAGCAAGTGCAAATGATAACACTACTAGAACACAACATGAGCAAGGATGCAGCCAGTTAGGATCGCAGCAAGTTACATCCGCCGAGGATGCAGCGACGTGGTGCTGAGGTCAGGCAGATCAGGAGATCCAGCAGTCTGACCAGGAGGGTCTCGAGGACGCAGTGAGACAGAGCCCTCCTCACATTCTCAGATAGTGCTCTCTTCATTCAGAACTGTTGTGTACACTGTGAAGAGTGTGCATAGATAAGGGCAGAGGGAAGTGTGTACATTGTAAAGACACTAATTATTACGTCATCTCTCTCATTCAGGACGAGTTGGTTGCCATGGTAACCCGCGAGCACGCTGCCATCGATGCATCAGAGGGGGGCGGGGCCTCAGCCAGCATGGCCAATCAGAGCAGAGGGACCGGGGATAAGGGGGCGGGGCAGGAGCAGAAAGACAAGCCTGCCAGCCAATCGGGTGCAGGAGAGAGGGGGAAGGAGGGCTGACTCAGAGACAGAGTAACAGAGGGATGGAGAGGAGAGGAATGATAGTGACCCTCCCCTCCATCTACCTTTCTGTTCCTCTCCTCCTCTTCTTGTGTGTAAGGTCTCGTTCAGGTCTGTTTGTGGTTTAGTTTAGTTTTTAACTCTTCGATCTGTTGTATTATATTTTATTTTGTTTGTTAAGAAGCTCGGCTGGAGCAAAATCAGTGATCTGATTAAATTACCTGGAAGAAATTAAACTAAATAAAAAAATCTCTGCGGTGCTTTTGTTGTGCTTTCCTCCAACATTACTGTTTATTACACTGTGCTGTCCTTACATTATTATCTCATTGTGTGTGTCTCTGAGAGCGTGCGTCTCTCCGCGTGTGTGCAATGGGTGTCCTGTCCAGCACTCTGTTGTGTTTGTGTGTGTGTGTGTGTGTGTGTGTATTGATGCGATACAGCACTGACCCTGCAGCTCCTTCACAATGCAGACATGCTCACATCACAGAGGAGTTTCACTAGACCCTGATATTGATGCGATACAGCACTGACCCTGCAGCTCCTTCACAATGCAGACATGCTCACATCACAGAGGAGTTTCACACACACAGCACTGACCCTGCAGCTCCTTCACAATGCAGACATGCTCACATCACAAGAGGAGTTTCACACACACAGCACTGACCCTGCAGCTCCTTCACAATGCAGACATGCTCACATCACAGAGGAGTTTCACACACACAGCACTGACCCTGCAGCTCCTTCACAATGCAGACATGCTCACATCACAGAGGAGTTTCACACACACAGCACTGACCCTGCAGCTCCTTCACAATGCAGACATGCTCACATCACAGAGGAGTTTCACACACACAGCACTGACCCTGCAGCTCCTTCACAATGCAGACATGCTCACATCACCAGAGGAGTTTCACACACACAGCACTGACCCTGCAGCTCCTTCACAATGCAGACATGCTCACATCACAGAGGAGTTTCACACACACAGCACTGACCCTGCAGCCCCTTCACAATGCAGACATGCTCACATCACAGAGGAGTTTCACACACACAGCACTGACCCTGCAGCTCCTTCACAATGCAGACATGCTCACATCACAGAGGAGTTTCACACACACAGCACTGACCCTGCAGCTCCTTCACAATGCAGACATGCTCACATCACAAGAGGAGTTTCACACACACAGCACTGACCCTGCAGCTCCTTCACAATGCAGACATGCTCACATCACAAGAGGAGTTTCACACACACAGCACTGACCCTGCAGCTCCTTCACAATGCAGACATGCTCACATCACAGAGGAGTTTTACACAACACTGAGGTCATGCCTGCTCTAGGGTAACTAGACCCTAGGCAGCCCCCCTGGGTACTGTATGATTAAACTGCACGAATATATATATATAGAACAGCTTTATATTAATATTCTTACAGACGCATTTCAGGGATATAACAATGCAAAGGCAAACTAATCAAATGTGTTGAATGAAGCGCATTCTTGCAAGACAACGCATACAGAAACGTACTAACTGGTCCAGAAGTTATATATTCTGATCACCTCAAGTGTGTTTTGCTGGGTAGCGCCCGTACCAAGTTCTGTACTAATTCAGAGGGGTTTCTCAAGATGTGTCGGAGAGTACCTGGAGCCTGCTAGCGGTGACGATGTGCAGATCGTCCCGGGTCCGTCCGTGCTGCAGTGTTAACGGGCTGGTTGAGACCGACGAGCCCGGGTCTCACTATGTAACTGCTGGGCGCAGACGCAGCAAGCCCGCTTTATAAAGGCATCCTCACAAAACCTGAATGACACGTTTGAAGGATATAAGGAGAGTTAACTTAAAAGAAATGTAGAAAATACCAAACAGAAACTTAAACTTTAACCAAAAGTTTTGATTAAAAGACCTTCCCGTGAGTGTTCCACAGACACGCACACGCCTATAGTTACGTGGTGTCCATTCTCATGTGATTGCAATGCTCAAACCCGGGGTTTTCCAAACACAAGTTTCAAACATGGACTGTTTTATTTACAATGGCTCCAGGCGTCTTAGTTTGACCTTTTGACCCACACAACCCACGTCCTAACTCAGCGGAGGTCAGACACGCAGCCCCCCTGCTCACTTACTCCGTGTAACCCAATTTCACTCGGGTAGCCAGCTTAAAGCTCCCCCCCAGCTCACAAACAACAAGATACAGAGCGGCTGTGACAGCTGCGTTCATATTGAGCTCAGCTGACGCGCAGCACAGACCAGGCTGCCCTTGATTGTGTTCTGCACGTCTGTCTGTGTTGCTGAACAGCTGCGTTGCATTTACCCTCTGTGGTCAGGCCGCGGGCACTGCTGGATCACGCAAAGACCAGTCAGCGCAATGATAAAAGCCTGCAAGGGGTATTAACTGCCAGCACGACCGGCGCGTTTATAGCAATATTCGAAGAGACTCGAGCAATATTCAAAATGACTCGACTCGAACTGGTGTCTAAAGCATCTAAAAACAGCTGCTAACATGGGAGACGATGTCTGTCTCTCTGTCTGTCCCCCTGTCCCCCAAACACGCCAGGATCTAGCACGCACGCTCATTCACTTGTGTCAACAGAAGCTAACTGATAATTGCTAGGTCTAATTACTGCAGCGTGCTAGGCTAAATTAAAACAACTGTGGGTTTTGTTTAAGCCCCCCCTCTCTCTGTGTCGAAGATTTGATAAATGCATCGATTATTCAATCGAGACATGATGTTTCTAATAGAGGAGTGTGTTGTGATTACAGGACCACAGCAGCCCGTGCTTCTCTGCAGGTAAAGAACTACAGCTCCCATCATCCATTGCAGGGGAGGCGGCATGCTGGGAACTGTAGTTGTAGTCAGGGCTATGGCTTTTGATGTTTGTGCGCGAACGCTGCAGCGCTGCTGAAGCAATGCGGGGAGAAATGCGTTGACTGGTTGTTTTTTTAAAATGTTTTATTATTCATTAGTTATATATTACAGCAACTGGTTCATCGACAAAGATAGACAAATTCTGAGGGGGGAGAGAGAGGGGTCTCTCAGACGATCATTTGATTTGATGATTTGATTCCAACCAAGCTCACAACTACTTAACCATCCCCTTTACTGAGCCGGCAATGTGCTTAATTACACCCTTTTATTATTATTATTATTATTATTATTATTATTATTATTATTATTATTATTATTATTATTATTATTTAATAATCAGCTCTTAAAAAGTTGCAGATTTCCAGTTAATTATAAAATGTTATAATTGAAATCTGAGATTGTTTTAAACCGCTGTTTTGAAAGGCAGTGCCGCTTTTTTTTTCCCCCTCGTTGCATGAAATCATCGCCTTCTCAATATCTTTTGCCCAATAAGAATTAAGAGATAGGAACAGTCCTGCGAGCCAGGGGAGTTTCAGTTCTGGGTGGAGATAATAATCATTTTGCAAAGCGCAGTAACTGCAAGTGTCCGCCAGGGAGCAGGCTTGCACCACTTTGCCTCCGGGGCGGTGTGCCTGGTGGTGATTGGTCAGGGAGGAGGGGAGGGTGTGGCTTCTCCTCACCATGGAAACGGAATATTGAGCGCACCGAACATTCCACACGCTGGAGCGACTCCAGATGTGGGTGAGGGCGCGGCCATTATATAAACCTCTGGAGCTCACTGCCTTATAAGAGCACAGAGAAAAACATGCAAATCCTGCAGTGTCTTTTATTGGACAGAACCAGCGTTTGCAGAAAAAAAAGTGCAGTATCTCTCTCTGCTAAGCTTGAAGTACCTCTCTGCTAAGCTTGAAGTACCTCTCTGCTAAGCGTGAAGTATCTCTTTCTCTCTGTTGCAAGCTTGAAGTATCTGTCAGTGCTGAAGTCCTCTCTGGAAGCGGCTGGCATGTATAATCTCTTGCGTTCCTGCTCTGCGAGTCCTGGCAGGATGCCGGCTCTCTCCTGGTCCGTTTCCTGCACAGGCAGAGGCTGGCGCAGGTTGCTGTGGGAAACGTTCTCAAGGGTTATGCCTGTGAGAGGAATCTGCTGAGCTCTGCATCACAGTCACATTGCACAAAACATCTCGCTGCAGAGGGACAGAGTTCAGCTCAATCGAGTATTTCATTATCTTAAGAGTCCAAGCCAAAAAAACCCTCTCCCTCCCCCTCCCTTGCATTCTCCACACTTGATGAGTCACTTCAGGAGATGAGAAACTGCAGCTGGAAATGCTGTTTCTCTGTTTCTCCAGAGAGAGAGAGAGTGTGGTGATGGTACAGCTCCCCCTCCCTCCCCTCTCCAGGCATGCTGAGCGGGGAATGCTATGTCTTATCCATTCCATTGGCTCAGTTTATCCTGGACTGGCTCCAGCAGGAATGCTTACATGCTTTCCCTGGAACAAAGACGTCTCTGTGCCTGTTTAGTTCTGCGTGTGTCTCTCAGTGTGTGTGTCTCTCTCAGAGTGTGTTTCTCAGTGTGTGTGTGTGTGTCTCTCAGTGTGTGTGTCTGTCAGTGTGTGTGTATCTCTCAGTGTGTATGTATCTCTCAGAGTGTCTCTCAGTGTGTGTCTCTCTCAATGTGTGTGTCTCTCTCAGAGTGTGTGTGTGTCTCTCAATGTGTGTGTCTCTCTCAGAGTGTGTGTGTCAGTGCGTGTGCGTGTTCATAGTTGAAATATGTCTGGGTCACACAATTGTTATTTTTCACTGTGTTTTGTTCACACACCCTCTCCAGATTCAGGGTCTAGTTTTTACCAATATTTAAAAAAAAAAAACAAACCCCCCATTCAGAGACAAACAACAACAACAACAAAAATGAATTTATTACAAAACAAAGACCATAAAAGTAGCAGTGTTTGTGACAGCAACACGCTCCTTTTCTGAAAGAACATTTTAAGTAAATATATATTTTGAATCTCTTAACCCTAAACAGAGGGGCGAGTCTGGAGGTGCGTTCAGGAACATGGCAGCCAGTCCAGCTAGCTTCTGTTAATGACTGAACACATGCTCTGCAGAGAGATCTGCACAATGTCTTCAAAACGTGTTCAAAGAAGAACATGGCAGCTACATCTAATATGGGAAATACTTGTGCTGAAGAGAGGGCTCTCTCCAGCGCAAGAGCAGCACGTTTCAGGCCGCTGTTATTCATTTTCAATGTATTTCTGCTCCACTAACACAAAGCACCATTGCATGCAATTATAGCTAACGTTTTCCAGCACTTGACAAAGTTAACCAATGCTGCTTCATAGAATATTGAATTGCACCCCCTCTCTAAAGAATGAACTCCCTCAGCTTCATAGAGTCCAGTGAAAGCTGCTGAATAATGTTGAACTTGAATTCACATTCCATGAGAGCTGCTGAATAATGTTCCCTTGTTATCATATTGAATTGCACCCCCTCTATATAGAATGAACTCCCTCAGCTTCATAGAGTCCAGTGAAAGCTGCTGAATAATGTTCCCTTGTTATCATATTGAATTGCACCCCCTCTATATAGAATGAACTCCCTCAGCTTCATAGAGTCCAGTGAAAGCTGCTGAATAATGTTCCCTTGTTAACATATTGAATCCTATATAGAATGAACTCCCTCAGCACCAGTGAAAGCCCTCTATATAGAATGAACTCCCAGCTCAGAGTTCATAATGTTCCCTTGTTAACAGTCCAGTGAAAGCTGCTGAATAATGTTCCCTTGTTAACATATTGAATTCCACGTCGCTTTCTAGTTTTCCATATAGGATACTTATTGAAAAACTGATATAAATTGAAAAACGTGACATTTCAAAACCCAGCATGAAACGCCGTGCTGCTATTATGGCTTCCGGTAGACTCTTACGAGATCACTGTGTGGATTCTTTAACATTTCTTAATGTTAAATTAAATATTTAAATTATGTTCATGCAGTTTCAATTTTAATTTTTTTTTTAAATTATGTCTCAATAATATAATTATATGCAAAAGATGTGTCTAACAGTTACCGTAGATATGATATATGTGTCATATATATATATATAATATATATAATATATATATATATATATAGATATATATATATATATACACACCACATGTTTGCAGGGTCACAGTAGTGTTGTTATAAATTTATGTAAATATACGTACTGTTTTTTAAACAAAAAATAAAAATTATAGAGCTTAGTACGAATAATGAAATTTATTTTAAAGTCAATGATTGAGCTTAACTCGAATTGGGGGGCCCCCAGGGTCTCTCTCCAAGACAGCAGATTTCGAACATAAACTTTAATACCACCCTTCCCTCCTCTCCTCCCCCAGGAGGAGGAGGCCCTCTACCCTCCCCCTCTTCTCTCCCTCCTCTCCCCTCTCTCCACTCCACTCTCTCCCTCCTCTCCACTCCACTCTCTCCTACCCATCGGAGCCCTGCCTGCGTTTGGAGGGGGGTACCAGGTGTCGGGGCAGCTCTGGGGGGAGCCCGTGCCCCTCCAGCTTCACCTCGATCAGGTGGCTGGCGAGAGCGAACTCTTCGTGGTCCAGCATGCCGTCCTGGTCCACGTCAGACAGCTTCCAGATCCGGCCCAGCACGGAGTTGGGGAGCCGGGTCGTCACCATCCAGCCGCGGGCCTTGGTCCCACTCAGCTTGCCCTCGCTAGGTGACAGCGTGTAGAAGATCTCATCATACTTGGGCTTGTCTTTGGTGACCACCCACTCGCCCCCCTCCGGCTCCTCCCCCCAGCCCCCCTCCACGAAGGGGCCTTGGCGAGTGCCCTCGAAGGCACCCCCCTGCACCCCGCTCTCCGGACCCTCGCTCTGCAGCTCCTCCTGCCTCAGCAGAGGCATCAGCTTGGCGATGTCGGAGGAGAGCAGCTCATCCAGAGAGGACAGCAGAGCCGGCTTCAGAGAGTGGAACTTGGAGAAGTCGTGTAGCGCTAGCTGCTCCTGAGAGAGGGGGAGAGAGGGGGGAGAGAGGGGAGAGAGGAGGGAGGATAAGAGAGGAGAGAGGATGAGAGAGGGGAGAGAGAGGGGGGAGAGAGGGGGAGAGAGGGAGAGGATGAGAGAGGGGGAGAGAGGGGGAGGATAAGAGAGGGGGAGGATGAGAGAGGGGAGAGAGAGTCAGTGTGTATCACACATCCCTATGTATAGGGAGACGGAGAGGGAGGGAGATGATTAGCATCTATAACTACAGAGACTGCACAAGTTGAGGGTGTGGTGTTTGGGGGTATGGTGTGGTGTTTGGAAGTGTGTTTGGGGGTGCGGGGGTGTGGTGTTTGGGGGTGCAGGGTGGTGTTTGGGGGTGCAGGGGTGTGGTGTTTGGGGGTGCAGTGTGGTGTTTGGGGGTGCAGGTGTGCGGTGTGGTGTTTGGGGGTGTGGTGTGGTGTTTGGGGGTGTGGTGTGGTGTTTGGGGGTGCAGGGGTGCGGTGTGGTGTTTGGGGTACCCCTGCCCAGATCACCTGCATCTTGGCGCAGTCTGGGAAGTCTCCGGGGGAGATGTGGTGCTCCAGCTGGATCTTTGCGAAGATCACAGGCAGCTTGTTGATGAGATCCTTCTTCTTATTGTCCTTCCTGAAGACTGACGGCATCTCCTTCTTCAGATAGCTGATAATGTGAGCGTGGACCTGGGGAGAGGAGAGAGCGAACACAGTGAATACACAGATCTGAGAGCAGCTAATTCAATACAGACTAGTGCAGAGAACTCAGCGCTGTACTGGGGATCTGAGAGCCAGCTAATTCAATACAGTCTAGTGTAGAGAACTCAGTGCTGTACTGGGGATCTGAGAGCCAGCTAATTCAATACAGTCTAGTGTAGAGAACTCAGCGCTGTACTGGGGATCTGAGAGCCAGCTAATTCAATACAGTCTAGTGTAGAGAACTCAGTGCTGTACTGGGGATCTGAGAGCAGCTAATTCAATACAGTCTAGTGTAGAGAACTCAGTGCTGTACTGGGGATCTGAGAGCAGCTAATTCAATACAGTCTAGTATAGAGAACTCAGCGCTGTACTGGGGATCTGAGAGCAGCTAATTCAATACAGACTAGTATAGAGAACTCAGCGCTGTACTGGGGATCTGAGAGCAGCTAATTCAATACAGTCTAGTGTAGAGAACACAGTGCTGTACTGGGGATCTGAGAGCAGCTAATTCAATACAGTCTAGTCAGTACAGTCAATACAGGCCAATCAAACCAGGGAGAGGGAAGCAGAGACTGTCCCTAAAAAGTATCCCACAGTAACAGCAAAGCAGGGCTGCGTTCAGTATTGATTATTGATTGGGTATTGATTCTCTCACCCTGACCAGCCTGGCTCTCTTGACCAGGTCGTTGAGTTTGCGCAGGGCTGCGTTCCTCGGCAGGTTCTGGATGTCCATGAAGAGATCTTGCTCTTCCAGCTCAAACAGCCTCCGGTTGTCCGGAACCAGGAGGGGCTCGGACCAGAAGGACCCGATGAAGACTCGGACCACCTCGGGGGTGTCGAACACCTTCCCCAGCGACCACATGAGGGCGCCGTACACGCGCATCAGCTGCTGGGTCTCCACCATGTCAGCCTTGTTGAGAACCACACGCAGCTTGTCCTCGTTCCCCCGCAGCGCCCCGATCGCCTCTGAGAACTCGTCCGAGATCTCCAGCTTGTGAGCGTCGAACAGCAGCACGATGAGGTCCACCCGCTCAGCAAACCAGCGCAGCACAGAGGGGAAGTCATAGCCTGGGAGAGGAGAGAGGAGAGAGAAGAGAGAGGGAGAGAGGAGAGAGGAATGAACAGAAGCACAATGAGGTCCATCCACTCAGCAAACCAGCGCAGCACAGAGGGGAAGTCATAGCCTGGGAGAGGAGAGAGGAGAGAGAAGAGAGAGGGAGAGAGAAGAGAGGAATGAACAGAAGCACGATGAGGTCCATCCACTCAGCAAACCAGTGCAGCACAGAGGGGAAGTCATAGCCTGGAGAGGAGAGAGGAGAGAGGAGAGAGAGGAGAGAGGGAGAGAGAGGAGAGGGGAGAGAGGAGAAAGAGAAGAGAGGGAGAGAGAGCAGAGAGGAATGAACAGAAGCACGATGAGGTCCATCCGCTCAGCAAACCAGCGCAGCACAGAGGGCAACACAGTCTCACTCTCTCACCTCTGCTAACTTTCTGCTTGGCTCCAGGCAGGATTCCTGGCGTGTCGATCACACTGATGCTTTCCAGAACCTGGTTGGGCAGCTGAGCGCACTGGAACCTGAGAACAGGGCACACCAACCGGACCATCAACCAAGAGCACAGAACTGACAGCATTTCAGCAACAGACTTCACTGAGGGGAGTTCTGAACCCCAGGACTGGGTGCAGCAGCAGCAGCAGCAGGGCTAGTGTAGTGATCGAAAGTTGGGACTTGGGACCTCCTGGTACTAGTAATTTACAATTCTTATTATCTAATTCCTGTGCTTTACAATGCTTCCCTGTGCTTTACCAGACCTCTCTGTGCTTTACAATGCTTCCCTATGCTTTACCAGACCTCTCTGTGCTTTACAATGCTTCCCTGTGCTTTACCAGACCTCTCTGTGCTTTACAATGCTTCCCTATGCTTTACCAGACCTCTCTGTGCTTTACAATGCTTCCCTGTGCTTTACCAGACCTCTCTGTGCTTTACAATGCTTCCCTATGCTTTACCAGACCTCTCTGTGCTTTACAATGCTTCCCTATGCTTTACCAGACCTCTCTGTGCTTTACAATGCTTCCCTATGCTTTACCAGACCTCTCTGTGCTTTACAATGCTTCCCTTTGCTTTACCAGACCTCTCTGTGCTTTACAATGCTTCCCTATGCTTTACCAGACCTCTCTGTGCTTTACAATGCTTCCCTATGCTTTACCAGACCTCTCTGTGCTTTACAATGCTTCCCTATGCTTTACCAGACCTCTCTGTGCTTTACAATGCTTCCCTATGCTTCACCAGACCTCTCTGTGCTTTACAATGCTTCCCTATGCTTTACCAGACCTCTCTGTGCTTTACAATGCTTCCCTATGCTTTACCAGACCTCTCTGTGCTTTACAATGCTTCCCTATGCTTTACCAGACCTCTCTGTGCTTTACAATGCTTCCCTATGCTTTACCAGACCTCTCTGTGCTTTACAATGCTTCCCTATGCTTTACCAGACCTCTCTGTGCTTTACAATGCTTCCCTATGTTTTACCAGACCTCTCTGTGCTTTACAATGCTTCCCTATGTTTTACCACGTACTAAAGGATTCTGAATGCTTGACTGATTAATCGATCAATTTGCTTGCTTATCTATTGATTGCTTGATGGATCGATCTGCTTGCTGGCTGACCGGTTGAGGAAGGTGTTTCCGAAGGGGTTGAGTTTGCGGAAGGGTTTGTTGGGGTCCACGATGAGTGCGTTCCCCGGGATGAGTCTCTCCACCTCCCCGTGCATGATGGCGGTGAAGGAGTCGGTGGTGGGCTCTGACCCCACCCTGCTGCCCGGGATGTCCTGCTCCAGCAGGTAGCGGATGAAGGTGGTCTTGCCGGTGGAGTACTGCCCCACCACCAGCACCATGGGCTTGCTGTGGAAGTCAGCCTCCTCCAGCGCGGCCGAGTGGAACTCGTGGAAGAGGCAGAGCTGCTCCAGCGGGAGGAGCTTCTTCTGATAGAGGGACTGAAGCCCCTCGGTCACTGTGTGGATCACCTCCGGTGGCTTCCGGCCACGCTCGGCCCCCCTCTTCCAACGGGACATCACTGCAGGAGGGCCGTCCGTCCGTTCGTCTGTCCCTGTGTCTTACTGGACTGTCCGTCCGTCCGTCTGTGCCTGTGTCTCACTGGACTGTCTGTGTGTGTCTCTGTGTCTTACTGGACTGTCTGTGTGTGTGTGTGTGTCTCTGTATCTTACTGGGTTGTCTGTGTGTGTGTGTGTGTGTGTGTGTGTCTCAGTGTCTTACTGGACTGTCTGTGTGTGTGTGTGTGTGTCTCTGTGTCTTACTGGACTGTCTGTGTGTGTGTGTGTGTGTGTGTGTGTGTCGTGTGTTGTCTTACTGTGACATGTCTGTGTGTGTGTGTGTGTGTGTCTCTGTGTCTTACTGTGTTCTGTGTGTGTGTGTGTGTGTGTGTGTGTGTGAGTGTGTGTTTGTGTGTGTCTGTGTCTTACTGGACTGTCTGTCTGTCTGTCCCTGTGTCTTACTGGTCTCTGTGTGTGTGTGTGAGAGTGTGTGTGTTAGAGTGTGTGTGTGTGTGTGAGAGTCTCAGCCCAGTCACTCCCTCTGCCTCGCCCTGCTTCTGTTTCTTTGTCTGTTTTTCAAACTTGCTATAAATAAAAAATAATAATGAAAAAGCAGACCTTAAACAAGGAGATTTACAAACAGCTTTTCAAAGTGTGTTTAAAGAAAAATGCAAAAGCAGGACTCAGTACCAAATGAAACCAAACGAAACCAAACCAAAACCCAACCCAACCCAACCAAACCAAACCCAAACCCAAACCAAAACCAAAACCCAACCAAACCAAAACTCCAGTTCTGCAATTTAAAATGGCTTCATGAAGTGAACACAAAACATGCTTCTGAAAAACAGCAATCTCCAAACGGACAAAACATCAGAGAATAATAATAATAATAATAATAATAATAATAATAATAAGACGGGTTTAATAAACAGTCCGTGTTTGGTATAATCTCTCCTCTGCAGTAAGATGAAGCATTTCCACGAAGCCTGTCTCTCTGGAAGAAGCTACAAGAACACAATATGAAAAGTCAACATGTCACCTCTGTGCAAGAACTCGTCACTCAGACCTGGAGAGACAGAGACGCGCTTCTTCATCGGGAGCGAGCAACACCTCTGGAAAACACAGGAAAACAAAACTACAAACTTCAGCAACAATCATGAGTAAAGAGTTTCAAACCACCAAATCCAGCATGCACCCTGCACCAGCTCCCACTAAACTGTGGCGATCTAAGAATTACTATCCCCGCAGCAGTTAGGAAAAGTCCAGGGGGTGTGCTTGGAATGTGATGGGCATATATTAACATATATTATGATAATGAGGCACTGGCCCCGCCCCCTGCTCCTCTATGCAGCTGTCTAAAGGAATTGGCTGGTTTTTCAGATCTAATTAGGTGGGTGTATATATATTTTTTCCCATTTGGTTAGTTAGTGCCCCCTAGTGTTCACAGAAAGAATTACTATATGAAAATAAAAATAATAACCTGGGGTGGTGGGGGTGGTACCCTCCATAAAACACTTTTATAGAGTGAATTTACACTGAAGACACTGAAAAAGACTTCTAGTGGAAATGCTTGTCATTGAATTTACACTGAAGACACTGAAAAAGACTTTTAGTGGAAACGTTTGCCATTGAATTCACACTGAAGACACTGAGAAAGACTTCTAGTGGAAATGCTTGTCATTGAATTTACACTGAAGACACTGAGAAAGACTTCTAGTGGAAACATTTCTCATTGAATTGACACTGAAGACACTGAGAAAGACTTCTAGTGGAAACATTTCTCATTGAATTTACACTGAACTGAATTTAAAAGAGATGGAAAAAAAAAGAAGTGTGCCGACTCAAGATCATTTGGAAACTGTATTTAAATGTCAGAAAACAAAAATAACCCAAAAATACACTTTAAAAAGGAGCAATTTAATTTACAGGAGAGAGAATTCATCATCATACACAATAAATAGAAACATGGGCTCTTGTACCATGCTTTATTTCAAACAATTACTTATTTCTTTATTTACTTATTTATATTTCCGGGATCCTTAATGCAGAGAAACTGAGGAGGGAGGTGGGGGGGGGTGTCATTATTTATTGTTCAAAATTTAAATCTCTATTAGAAATGTCCCGTTCTGCCCAAAATATTTCTGCGGATTCGAAACAAAAGAAAAACAAGGAAATAAATAACAGAGTCTTCTGAATGATGTTATAACGCTCAACTCCAGGGATGGACCGATTTCACTGGGTATCATCTATGCATAACGTTTCTAATACAGGCGTGTGTTGTGATACGAGAGCACAGCAGCCTGGCTCACTGCAGGTAAAGAACTACAGCTCCCAGCATCCCTCACCATTGCAGGGGAGTAGGCATGCTGGGAAGTGTAGTTGTAGTCAGGGCTGTACTTCACTGAGGGCTTCTTGAGTGTGATGAACCCACACTCTCCTCTCTCATTGAATTTAACAAAACAGCCCTTCATGAAATGATCGTTTTGATCTTGTTGTTGAAGAAGCCCGGCAGAACCCTCTCATGTATCCAGGATTGAGATCGTATCGGACCTGCACATCGCCACAAGAGTCACGACTCGATTCTGCACAAATACTCAGCACTGTCCAGATTTAGTCTTGCGAGTGGTTGCAAGGTGGAACCCAGACTTCGACAACGTATTATTATTATTATTATTAAAACATGAGTTACGTTCTTGAATCTCTTTCCTTTGAGAGGAGAGAGGTGGGCATGGTCATGGCTGTCAGACTGACCCCACACTGACCATTAGAGAGACAAACAGCAGAGACCAAGCAGTGAGCGTGCTCTGCAAGCAGTGAGCGTGCTCTGCAGTGAGTGTGATCTGCAAGCAGTGAGCGTGATCTGCAGTGAGCGTGATCTGCAAGCAGTGAGCGTGATCTGCAGTGAGCGTGATCTGCAGTGAGCGTGATCTGCAAGCAGTGAGCGTGATCTGCAGTGAGCGTGATCTGCAAGCAGTGAGCGTGATCTGCAGTGAGCGTGATCTGCAAGCAGTGAGCATGATCTGCAGTGAGCGTGATCTGCAAGCAGTGAGCGTGATCTGCAGTGAGCGTGATCTGCAGTGAGCGTGATCTGCAAGCAGTGAGCGTGATCTGCAGTGAGCGTGATCTGCAGTGAGTGTGATCTGCAAGCAGTGAGCGTGATCTGCAGTGAGCGTGATCTGCAAGCAGTGATGTGATCTGCAGTGAGTGTGATCTGCAGTGAGTGTGATCTGCAAGCAGTGAGCGTGATCTGCAGTGAGCGTGATCTGCAGTGAGTGTGATCTGCAGTGAGTGTGATCTGCAAGCAGTGAGTGTGATCTGCAGTGAGTGTGATCTGCAGTGAGTGTGATCTGCAGTGAGTGTGATCTGCAGTGAGCGTGATCTGCAGTGAGTGTGATCTGCAGTGAGTGTGATCTGCAGTGAGTGTGATCTGCAAGCAGTGATGTGATCTGCAGTGAGTGTGATCTGCAGTGAGTGTGATCTGCAGTGAGTGTGATCTGCAAGCAGTGAGTGTGATCTGCAGTGAGTGTGATCTGCAGTGAGTGTGATCTGCAGTGAGTGTGATCTGCAGTGAGTGTGATCTGCAGTGAGTGTGATCTGCAGTGAGTGTGATCTGCAGTGAGTGTGATCTGCAGTGAGTGTGATCTGCAGTGAGTGTGATCTGCAGTGAGCGTGATCTGCAAGCAGTGAGCGTGATCTGCAGTGAGTGTGATCTGCAGTGAGCGTGATCTGCAGTGAGCGTGATCTGCAGTGAGCGTGATCTGCAGTGAGTGTGATCTGCAAGCAGTGAGCGACCCCAGATTGGAGGACTGAGAAATAACAACAACAATAATAATAATAATAATAATAATTCATAGTTAATAAATAAAACTGGTTGAAACAAAACAAAACGTTACAAGACTGGAGTTGGGGTGACACCGATCTTAACACAGGGAGGGCAAGAGAGAGAGGGGTGTGTGTCTCTCTTTGTGTGTATCTCTCTCTGTGTGTGTCTGTGTGTGTCTCTCTGTCTCTGTGTGTGTGTGTCTCTGTGTGTCTCTCTGTGTGTGTCTCTCTGTGTGTCTCTCTGTGTGTGTCTCTGTGTGTCTCTCTGTGTGACCCAGTCCAGTTCTTCAGTTTTGAAGCGGGAACAATAGATAAAAAGTAAACATTCTGGATGATCCTGTCCTCCCTTGGTTCAGGGACACTGTCCACATCATTAACAAAATAACAACAAATGAGCAGGGAGCCAAATGTCACACAGACAGCGAGACGGCCGGACCCCGCTGTGCCTCTATTATCTGCGATACGTCCTTGCCTTGTCCACTCCCCCGTTGTGGCTCGTGGGGGGGTAAGCGGGCTCTGCAGCTGACTGCTGCTGCCTGTGTGTGTTCGAGGGGCCCCTGCAGGGGCCGGGCTGGGCTCTGGGGGGCCCCTGTCCCTGCTGCAGGTTGAGGATGGAGTCGATGGCGCTCTGCAGGTGTTCGTTGAGAGAGTCGTCCTGGGGGGGGCTGCCACTGGAGAAGCTGGCGTTGTCTACGTCCAGAGACTCCGATTTGCGCCGCTTGGCCACGCTGGAGAAGGGGCTGTCCCACGAGATGCCCCTCCCCTCCCCCTCAGGGGACCCCCCCAGTCCCACTCCCCGAGCCCGGGCAGGGCCGGAGAAGCCTGGGTGTGTGTTTATGAACCCCCCGCCTGGGCTGCAGTGGTCGAGGGGCTCATGCTTGATCGCTGTCCTGTAGAATTCCCCCTCCTCTCCAGAAAGCTGCTTCCTGAAGCCAGCTGCATCGTCCTGCCTCTCCCGGTCCTTCCCGAATATCAGAGCCCCTTTCTTCTCCAGCCTCACTGTGGCAATGACAGTCCTGCTGCCCCTGTCCAACCCCCCCCCTCTTCCTCTCTCCTCCTCCTCTAATAACGCTGGCTGCTGTGTCTGGAGTCTCCTGGGCTGGGGGGTGAAGGTAGTCGAGGTGGTGCTGGTGGGGATGGGAGTGGGTGTCAGGGTCGTGGGGGTCGTGTTTTGGGGCTGGGAGGGGCCCCCAAAGTGTCCAAACCCCTCTCCTTTCCCCTCCTCAGCCCCCGGCCGCACCGGGCTCACATTCTCCCGATACGTCTTGCGCAGCGGGAGCCGGCAGGAAGTAGGCGTGGGCTGCTTCCTGTCCACCGGGTGGCCCAGGGTCCCGTTGACCTGTGTGGCCGTGATCACCGTGGGCGTGCCGGTCGCCGTGGACGTGGCCGGGGTGCTGTTGCTGACAGTCCGGATGACCGAGCTGCCGGGCGCGTGCGTTTTGGGGGAGCTAGCAGGGGTGTGAATGGGGTCCAGCGCCGTGTTGTGCACCACTTTGCTCAAGCCGGCCTCTTGCTTGATCTTCAGCTTCAGCCCAATCCTCCTGCGAGCTTCGTAGGTCTTCATCGGGGGTCTGCTGCTCCGGGAGGGCAAGGAGTCCGCTTCTCCGCCCCCCGGCGATGATGTCACAGAGGGAGGGGGCGCAGCCCGGGCCCAGGAGACCGAGGGCGACGCCCCCCCGCCATGTTTGATGACCAGCTTGGTGGGTGTGATCAGAGGCGGGGCTGTGGCACTTCTGGAGAGGGGGCTGGAAGAGGCAGGAGGCCGCGGGCGAGAGGAGGAGGAGGAGGAAGCGGTAGAGAGGCTCTGTGTGACGCAGGAAGGAAGCACATACTCGTCTGCCAAAAGACAAAGAAAAAACACTAAACAAAGCGAGAAATACAAATCATTCAAAAAGATACACCTTGCTCAAGTTTTGGAAGCTTCTAGCTTTACCTCAACAATAACACTGATGAAGGCACTGGAGCCCAAACGCTGCTCTGCTTGACTCAGTTTAGTTTCAGTAACACTGATGAAGGCACTGGAGCCCAAACGCTGCTCTGCTTGACTCAGTTTAGTTTCAGTAACACTGATGAAGGCACTGGAGCCCGAACGCTGCTCTGCTTCACTCAGTTTAGTTTCAATAACACAGTTGAAGGCTGACCTGGTCTCTCCTTGGCCAGCACTTTGTCCTGAGATAGAGCCGTCTTCTCCTCCTGTATAAACATTCTGTCAATCATCACCATCTCCGCAGAGGGGCCCTGGCGCTGTGGACAGACACACAGACACACAGGCACACAGAGTCAGTCCATGACTATCTACAGTTCATAGCGTTGTAATAAATACATCTGTGCTGTACAAACCAATTTTTCGATTGCTAGGAAGACGGGTCGCTGGTTCACCACTCGGAGTGAAAGCAGTGAAGATACAGCTGCCTGGTTTGTGATGATTCTGTTTCTACAGTCCTTTCACTCGGAATGGCGAATTCCAATTGAATTCAAATGTAATTATTTAACCAGGACAGACAGAACCCCCGAGATACTCATCTGAACCCCAATGACCCTCACCTGGGGACCGTTCGGCCACAACGACCGGATTGTGCAGCACCAGAATTAATAAAGCATGGAGGGAGGGAGGGAGGGAAGATAGATAGATGGATGAAGGGATGGATGACTGACGATGGGTGGAGGGATGATGGAGGGATGGATGGATGACTGATGATGGAGGGAGGGATGAATGACTGATGATGGAGGGAGGGATGAATGATGATGAATGGGGGATGCATGGAGAGATAGAGGGATGATGGAGGGAAGGATGGATGACTGATGATGGAGGGAGGGATGGATGACTGATGATGGAGGGAGGGATGATGGAGGAAGGGATGCTCCTCCTACCCTGGACTCCTCAAACAGCAGCAGTCTGTATTTGTTGAGCATGGCCTGGGTGCGCTTGAGAAGCTGAACAGAGACACTATGAAACTCCTCATCCACTGAAACACAGAGAGAGAGAGAGAGAGAGAGAGAGGGTTACAATCATATACACTATGAAACTCCTCATCCACTGAAACACAGAGAGAGAGAGAGAGAGAGAGGGTTACAAGGAGCAAATGTGATACGTTGAGAGGGTTACAATCATAGACATGACTGAAACTCCTCATTCCACTGCCAAACACAGAGGGAGACTTGTGATACTTGGAGGAGAGAGAGGGACGAATGTGAATATGAATTATCGATCCAGAAACACAGATGAGGAGGAGCCGAGAGGAGAGAGAGAGAGAGAGAGAGAGAGAGAGGTAAGCAATCAGAGACACTATGAAACTCCTCATCCACTGAAACACAGAGAGAGAGAGAGGGACCTGTGAGACTTGAGGAGGGGAGGGAAGATGAGGAGGAGAGGAAGGCCTTGAGAGAGGAGGTGTTAGGCTCTGTGATACTATGAGGAGTAGGTGATCCACTGAAACACAGGATGAGAGAGAGGGAAAGGGTTACAATCATAGGGACACTATGAAAAAATCCTCACCACTGAAACACAGAGAGGGAATACACTGAGAGAGAGGGGAGAGAGCGACAGAGAGGATGGAGAGAGAGAGAGGGTTACAATCAGTATATGAAAAATCCTCACCACTCTGAAACCACAGACGATGAGAGAGACGAGAGCGAGGAGAGGGTTACAATCATAGACACTATGACACTCCTTTTTCATCCACTGAAAAACCAGATAGGAGGGGAGAGAGAGGAGGGGAGAGGACAGAGAGAGAGAGGGAGGAGAGAGAGATTAGGGAGAGGAGAGAGAGGGATGCGATCAGATCCATAGGAGACTATGGAAACTCTCATCCACTGCAGAGAGAGAGAGGGTTAGAATCAGAGACTATGAAGAGAGAGATAGAGTGAAACACAGAGAGAGAGAGAGAGAGAGAGAGAGAGGGTTACAATCATAGACACTATGAAACTCCTCATCCACAGAAACACAGAGAGAGAGGAGAGAGAGTGACGAGAGAGGACGAGAGAGGAGGAGACACGAGTGGGGGAGGAGAGCGATATGAGGGTTACATCATAGACAATATGAAACTCTCACCACTGCGACAAGAGAGAGAGAGAGGTAGAGGAGAGAGAAGGAGGGAGAGGGGGGAGAGGGTTACAATCACCAATCATAGACACTATGAAAATCTCTACACTGAAACACAGAGAGAGAGATAAAGATGCGAGAGATGAGGATGAGGAGAGTCGAGACAAGAGTAGCGGGTACAATCATAGGACACTATGAAATCCCTATCAACTGAAAAACGGAGGAGAGAGAGAGAGAGAGAGAGAGAGAGAGAGAGAGGGGGGGGGGTTACAATCATAGACACTATGAAACTCCTCATCCACTGAAACACAGAGAGAGAGATAAAGAGAGAGAGAGAGAGAGAGAGAAAGAGGGGGGGGTACAATCAGCTTACAGGGGTATAGTGACAGTGTTTAGGTGTACAGTGTTTAGGGGTACAGTACCTCTGGTGCAGTCTTTGCCCAAGGAGGGGGTCCCCTGGTACAGGTGGTAGGGTCAGTGTACAGGGGTACAGTGTCAGTGTTTAGGGGTACAGTACCTCTGGTGTAGTCCTTGCCCAAGGAGGGGGTCCCCTGGTACAGGTGGTAGGGTCAGTGTACAGGGGTAGAGTGTCAGTGTTTAGGGGTACAGTACCTCTGTTGTAGTCCTTGCCCGATGAGGGGGTCCCCTGGTACAGGTGGTAGGGACAGTGTACAGGGGTACAGCGTCAGTGTTTAGGGGTACAGTACCTCTGGTGTAGTCCTTGCCCGATGAGGGGGTCCCCTGGTACAGGTGGTAGGGTCAGTGTACAGGGGTACAGCGTCAGTGTTTAGGGGTACAGTACCTCTGGTGTAGTCCTTGCCCGATGAGGGGGTCCCCTGGTACAGGTGGTAGGGTCAGTGTACAGGGGTACAGCGTCAGTGTTTAGGGGTACAGTACCTCTGGTGTAGTCCTTGCCCGATGAGGGGGTCCCCTGGTAAAAGGTGGTAGGGACAGTGTACAGGGGTACAGCGTCAGTGTTTAGGGGTACAGTACCTCTGGTGTAGTCCTTGCCCGATGAGGGGGTCCCCTGGTACAGGTGGTAGGGGAGCAATCTTTGCAGAGCATCCCCGAAGGTGCTGAAGGGAGACTGATAATCAGGGTGCAACACTGCCCCCTGCTGTCTGCGGAGCTGCTCCAGCATCCTGAGAGAGGGAGAGAGGAGACTACATATACAACTGTCTGCTTATTAACAATAATAATAATAATAATAATGATAACACAACGATCATCATACTGCTAATATAAGAATGATGATACGATTTAATACCAATAATAATAATAATATAATAATAATAATACTAACAATAATAATAATAATCATGCTAACAATCATGATAATAATAATATTACTAATAATAATACTACTGTTAATAATAATAATACTAATACTACTAATACTATAATGCATAATTTTTTTTTTTACCGAGCTTCTTTACTGGGCTGGCCAATGACGGGGTAATCAGGATCCCCAGCTGTGAAAACAACACCACCACATTCCATAATAAGAAGCACAGTAAATAATAATAATAATAATAATTTTTTATTGCAATTGTTTTTTCTTACCGAGCTTCTTTACTGGGCGGTGCAGTGAAGGGCGTCGTCACGGATCCCAGCTGTGAAAACAACAACAACAATCAACACAACACACACACACACCAGAGTCACAATCAACACAACACACACACCAGAGTCACAATCAACACAACACACACACACACCAGAGTCACAATCAACACAACACACACCAGTCACAATCAACACAACACAACACACACACACACACACACCAGGTAGTCACAATCAACACACCCCAACACCCCACACACACACACACACACACACTCACCCATCGCCAAGGTCCTGCACGCTCTGCGGGAGGGGCCCCTGTTTGATCTGCACCCCCCCAGCGAATAGCTTTCCTTCGGTCTGCCTCGCAGGAGAGACCCTCAGACCTGCCAGGAGGAAACAGGGGAACACTCAACTCTGCTCATAAACAATGAAGAGCGAGAGTCTAAATCCCACTCTAAATCCCAATGAGGCTGGCTTCTCACACTGTTTACAAACAGTCCTCAACACATTACAACCTGAAACTAAGCCCTTATGCCCTAACACACACACACACACACAGACCAGTGCTCCCAGTAAGACTGCGCTCTGCTCACCAGTACGGTTGCCGGCTTGTCAGCAGAGAGGCCAGCTGGCGGGAGGCCCGCCCCTTGCGGGAGGTCATGTGCTAGCAGAGTGGGGTGGGGGTATGGGTACGGGCGTCGTAGTCACACCGGTGGATCCGACTTCCGGGGGACGGGGGTTGCCGGTCGATTCGCAACGGGGACGTGCGGTATACTGCCAGAACAGACTCGTCCCAACGAACCGGGGACCGGGCCACCTTCGTTCACCCTCCAGGTGGTTGCCGACTGTGCCTCACCGACTCCCCAGATTGCGAGTTGTGTGGACTTGACTCAGTTTGGTCTGACGACAGGTCTCGGGACCTAAGTACGACGAATCTGCGGATCTTCCTACTCCAACACGGGACCTAGATATTCCTCCCCGTCGTCCCTGTCCTCAGTTCTTTTGGTCGTGCTGGTAGAGCAGCTGCCGTCTGCGGTAGAGAAGGTCGGAAGGTTGGTGGTTTGGAGTACGCAGGGAGGGCTGTGCGATGGTCGACAGGGTCTGCAGCTGCGCCTCCACCAGCTGCAGGTTCAGTGGACCTGCGTGTACGCACAGGTAGTCTGCGACGGCAGAGACGACGTTCCCTCCCGACACGCTTTGGGCAGGCTGGCTGCATGGACGTCGAGTTCGCGGGGGGTGGGGCAGCGGACGACGACGACACGAAGGACGACTGGACACGAGGCCGCCAGTACACGTCCCAAGTTACCTGCCTCCCCTCCTCCGATCCCCCGACTCTCGGGACCTGGGGACCCTCGGGCTTTACCGGCCTAAAGATACAACGAGACAGCTGCAGCGGGCTGGGGGACCCCACTGCCCGGTGCTCTGGTTGGGAAGCGGGGGTTAGCTGGTAGGGGGACTGGGAGTGGGGTCTCAAGACTGGGGATTGTACGGAGGCGGGAGGGCCGGAGGCACCCCCTTGCTGCTGAGATTGGGGTTGGGGGGACCCCCCCGGGTGGTTCTGGATGATGAAGAGGGGGGGTTGCGAGGGGGGAACACATGGATCCGCCCTCCGCCTCCCGGCCTTTTCGTGGGGGGAGGAAAAGACGACTCATAACTCACCCAACCCCCCCCTGGGCGGGGGCAGACCACCAGACCTACTCACTTTACCCCCCCCAACGCTCCTCCTCACCACGTCCTCGCCCATCCCCCCCGGGTTGGATGTGTCTATCCACCCAGCCTCTCCCCCCGCAAACCCCGACTCCCTCTACCACCACCCAGACCTGAAGGTCCCCCCCGAGGAGCCCTTCCCCCCCCCCGCCCTGGCGTCGGACCTTCCGAAGGACATACATCCGGCCCCTCGACCCCCGGGACCTCTGCAACTGGCCCAGGGCGACATCCGTCCGGCTGGGGGAGCTCGACGTGAGGATTCGAAAAAGCGGACAGTCGCTCCTTTGGGGGCTTTACCTGGAGCCGGCTTCCAAGGGGGGGGTGACGTCTTTTAGGTGCACACGTAGCGTTGTGGGAACTCTCCGGATTGCTCGATCGCAGACCTAGAGGCGCGACAAAGGGTTGGTGAATGGAGTGATGGTGGAGAGTGATAAGGCTGCTGTTGTCGGGTGTCAGGAAAGCTGGGAAGTAATCTGAAAGAAAGAAAGAAAGAAAGAAAGAAGGTCATTATACACCACTGCAAGAGTTCACGTGTGCAGTCGACCACGTCTCTTGAGCAAGCGAGCTAGCGTCGGTGAAGATCCTGCGCTGTTTGTCACTGCCACAGCTGTTGAATCGCAAAGATTAGCACATATTAGCGCCCTGACAAAATATTCAAACAGTGGGACACGAACGCTGTTTGAAACGCATTATAAAATGACTATGAAGAAAAGACAAGAAAAATTAGGCACACAAAATAAATTCAAAACCTGGACCGGCACTCGGACCGGCTTGTTTCCTTATACACTAAAGGCACCAAACTTTGAGGGGGACAGAAACAGCAGCAGCGTGAGGAGGGAAGGGGCAGAGCAGGAGAGGAGAAGCGCTGGTACATAGAGAGAGAGAAGCAAAGGCAGCAGGGGGAGGAGTTAGAATCAGGGGGAGGGGTGTTAAGTGTGATTCTGGCTGCAGAGAGGAGGAGTTAGATAGTTCTCGGTTGGGGCAGGGGGAGGAGTTAGAGTTAAGTGTTAGAATGAAGGCGGAGTTAGAGTGCTTCTGGCAGGTGTTATAGTCAAGGGGAGGGGTTAGCAAGCAGTGAGCTAGCAGGGGGAGGAGTTAGAGTATACAGGTAGCAGGGGGGGAGGTGCTAGGGCTGATAGTGGGCGAGGTCTACCTGGTACACCAGCGCTGCAGAGTGTGGAGAGCCGAAGGAGGCGGAGACTTGTCCAGGTCTAGCCTCGGCTGATAGGCTCTCCCGGCTGGAGGGGGAGGGGCCAGAGCTGCTGCTGACGATGACAGAGGCGGGGACACAGCTGGAGGCGGGGCTAACGCCTTTCTCTGCTGCCTGGAAGAGAGCTTGCTGCTGTTGAAACCGACATGCAACACATTTAACTGGGCTCCACTCAGCAGAGTCAACGGCTTCAGACCTCACACCCATAAAGAGAAGTGAACATGAAAGCATTTCATACAAAACTGACTGGTTTGTCCTGTAAACAAAAAAAAAATTCAGGGTTCAAAAGACAGAGAGATTCAGGGTTCAACATAGAGAGATTCAGGGTTCAAAAGACAGAGAGATTCAGGGTTCAACAGACAGAGAGATTCAGGGTTCACACACACAAGCACGCACACACGCACGCACGCAGAGGGAGACTGACCTGTTGGAGGAACAGCTGCACTGACTCCTGGCTGAGGACCATGCCTGCCCCCTGCTGGCTGATGATGATCTGGCCGGGGCTGTGCAGGGAGGGGGGCTGCTGGAGGTGCACAGCGGAGATCTGGAGGGGCTGAGCGGAGGACGAGGACACCGCTGATGACGAAGAAGACGACGGCGAGGGGGAAGGGATCTGTGCTGTCAGCATAGAGGCAGGGAGAGGAGGGGGGGGGGGAGGGGGGGGCTGTTGGTCACTGCTGCCCCCAGTCATTAACCCGGCGGCCAGTGCGGAATCAGACCGCTGGTGACGGGGCTGCTGGGACGCGAGCGCTTGACCGCTGGGCTCCGGAGACTGGTTGAGGACGGTCAGCGCTGGGCAGGGCACAGTCATGCCCCTTCCTGCTCCTGGAGCGCCCGACTGAGTCTGCAGGCAGCCCCCAGCCAGCGACACCGGCATCTGGAACAGAGCCTGCCCCCCCCCCTGCAGCTGGATGGGGCCCGACAGCTGGATGTGGCCCTGGGGCCCCTGCGACGCCAGCACTTGCCCCAGGTTGAGCTGTCCGGCCAGGCTCTGGTGGTTGGAGAGGATCTGGTTGGCAATCAGCTGTCCGCCGGGGCCCTGGCTGGCGATGATGTGGCCCCCCCCGGGGTGATGGGCGAGGATCTGGCCCCCCCCCTGCAGGGCGGAGGAGAGGTGCGGGGGCAGCAGGAAGGGGCTCTGCCCCTGGAGCATGGCCTGGGACGGGATGACGATGCTGCCAGCCTGGTTGAGGAGATGAAGGCTCAGGGGTTTGCTCTGCTGGCTCTGGTTCTGGTTCTGGTTCTGGTTCTGCTGCTGCTGCTGGGGACCTTGCTGGTGCTTGAACAAGCTGGCAGACAAGGCTTGAGGAAATGCTCCTCCTGGCGTGGAAAACACCAAGTTCTGTTGCCCTGGTTTGCCTGCCAGAACAGCTACATTCTGCTGCTGCTGCTTCTGCCCACCCTCCCCCTGCAGAGCAGAGAGCGGGACCCCACCCTGGGTGCTAGCCTGGCCCCCCGGCCCCGCCCCCCCAGCCGAGAAGCTGGTCTTGGGGGAGAGCTGGTAGATCTTGGGCTGGATCACCCCCCCGGTAGGGGGTTTGGGCTGGATGGGGGTGGGCGTGCGCTGGATCACAATGTTCTGAGGCTGCAGGAGGGAGCTGCACTGGGACGGGGGGCCCGGCCCGTTCCCGAAGCCCCCGTTCAGGGCCCCCCCGGGGGGCTTGCCCTGGAGAGGCTGCAGGGAGTCCGGGGGCTGGGGGGCGCACTGCTGGGGGGCCAGCTGATAGCCGCCCATCGACTTGGTCAGGACGGGCTGCCCGGTCTGGTGAATAGCCATCACCTGCTGGCCCACCACTTGAATCTGGCTGATCCCCAGAGGTCCGCCGAGGGGTCCCCCCACTCCCGAGCCCCCGTTGGGCAGGGCCTGGAGCCCCTGAAGGGACTGCAGGGTGACGTTCCCCAGCCCCATTTGCTGCATCAACGGCTGCATGTTTATCGCTTTATTCGCCAGGCCCTGGAAGAGCTGAGCGGGGGCGGCGGGGGGCAGGGGGGTCCCCTCGGGGAGGTTGGGCAGCCCGAAGGTCTCCAGGTCCAGCTCTTCCTCAGCCTCCTGCAGGCTCTGCTCTGTGATGTTAGCCTCGGCCAGGCTCTGCTGCAGGATGTCACAGGGCTGGTCCGAGCCGGGCATGCCCCCCCCATGCGGAGAGCCCAGGATGTCATCATCCTCCAGGAAGTCGAGGTCCACGCTGGCGCTGGGCGCGGATGAGTGCTCGCTGGCTAGCAGCTGGGTGGAGCAGCGTGGCTCCTGGATGTGGTGCTGAAGGGAGGGCAGGAGAGAGGCGTCAGGACTGGGGTTCAAATCGAATGAATGTTTCAATCCAGGGATGGGAATCAGACTCCAGTTGCACAGCAGTGTTATCCAGTCCTGGTTTCACTAGGAGTTTAATAATCAGACACACCTGAGCTTGTTAGCTAGACACACTGGGGCTGATCAAGCTGGTAGTGAAACCTGGACTGGGTGACACTGCTGTGCAGCAGGAGTCTGACTCCCATCACTGTGTGAGACGGATCACGTTACGTCGGTACTCAGACTGAGAGGTTTAATGGCAACTAACAGAACATTGTTTTTTATGTAATATAGTATTTAATTAAATTTTCCGTTTGTGCGTACTGTTCTCTTAGTATATAACGTATTGCATTGTATTTTTTTACATTTGTTTGTACATGCTATACATGTAATATTTAATATAGAAAATGTAATAATAATTTATAAATAGGGAAATGGCGAAAAAACATATACTGTATAGCTAATCTGAAGACACTGAAAGAAACATGGGTCATAGAATTCAAGTTTCTTTCTGTTAACCTCTCTCTACTCTCTCTGAGATACTGAGAGAGTGAGGAGGGAGAGAGGGAGACCCTCTGGACATGCTAGAGAACCGCCACAACACGTGACTTGTCCCAGCCATGAGAGTGACAGTAGCCATACTCACCCCAGAGCCCACAAAGAAGGAGCCAGCGGGGTTCCCTGAACCCCCGAAGAGATCATCACTGTCCAGCTACAGAGCGGCCGGGGGGCGCGGGATGGCGAGATCCTGAGCGGGTGCGCGGCGCGAGCGGGTCCGCCGGCGGGGGGTGCGGGCGGGGCCGCGGCGAGGGCGAGGGTCGCCCAGCGGCCGGGGATGGCGGGCGGCGGCCCGCGTCGCCGAGCGGGCGCGAGCGGGAGGAGGGTGCCAGCGCGGGGGCGCGCGCGGCGCCGCGCCGCCGGCACGGAGGGGGCGCGCGGCGCTGGCCCAGGTTAGAAGAGGGGAGCGAGCGGGAGAGGACCCCCCCTCCGCTGGCGAGGGGGGCCCCCGGGTCGCCCGGAGAGGGGCGCGAGGGCGCGGGAGCGCGCGAGGGTCGCCGAGCGGGGGCGCGAGGGAGAGCCGGCGCGGGCAGAGGTAGCATGTGAGGGGCGCGAGGGCGGCGGGTCCGAAGAGAGGGAGAGGAGCGGGCGCGGTGAGCGCGGGGGGCGCGGGAGCTGCGCTGGAGCGGACGAGGGTCGCAGCGCGGGGTGCCGCGAGGCGAGGGGGCTGGAGAGGGGGAGAGGGGAGAAGAGAGGGGGAGAGAGGGACCAGGGCGAAGAGGCAGGGAGAGGGGAGCGGGGGGGAGAGAGGAGGAGAAGAGAGGCGAGTGGTTAGGGAAAGGAGGAGAGGAGGATGAAGACAAGGAGAAAGGCAGGAGGGGCGTGGGGGTCAATAACATGAACAGAAACGGCGCGATGCAGTCAAGACGGGGATGCAAAGCGGGGGAGGCGAAGGGGCGGGACAAACGCACAACCAACCATGCATAGCAAGCACTCCGAAACGATAATACAAGCCCGCAAGGCAACCAAGAGCAATGAGCAGCCAGCACGAAAGCAAGCAAGCCAGCAACCATACAACAAACCACAAAGCAAGCAAGTCAGAAATGCCAAGCCAGCAAGCAACCAACGAGCAAGGACAGCCAGCACGAAAGCAAGCGACAGCACCCCAACCAAACACCAGCCAGTCAAGCAAGACAGAAACCAAGACAGCCAGCAAGCAAGACAGAAACCAAGCCAGGCACGCAGACAGCAAGCAACCCAACCAGAGCCAGCATAGCACGACAAGAAACCAAGCCCAGCCAGCACGCAGACAGCAAGGCACCCAACCAGCGAGCAAGCAAGACAGAAACAACCCACTCAAGCAAGCAGACAGAAAACACGCCAGCCACAAGACAGCAAGGCAACCAACCCAGCAAGAAAGCAAGACAGAAACCAAGCCAGCCGCAAGCAGACAATAAACCAAGCAAGCCAGGCAAGGACCGCAAGCAACAAGCCACATCATCGCGAAGCAAAGACGAACCCTAACCAACCCAGCAAGCAAGCGCAGAAAACAAACCGCACCCCAGCAAGCAAGAAAGAACCAACACACCCAAGCAGAAGAAAACCAAGCTCATGCCAGAAGCTATGTACAGTAAACCAAGCCAGGCTACAAGCATAGACAAAATAACCAAGCAAGCCAGCAAGCAAGACAGAACCCACGCCTAGCAGCAAGGAAAGCAAGCACCACCGCAAGCAAGCACTACAGAAACAACCATCCCAGCAGCAAAGACATGAAACCTAAGCCAGCCAGCAAGCAAGACGAAAAAAATCAAGCCAGCAGCAGGCCAGCAGCAACCAACCCACCAAGCTAAGCAAGCACAGAAAACAAGCCAGCCAGCACAGCAGCCAAAACCAAGCAGCCAGCAACTATCAGCAAGAACCAACCCATCAAGCAGGCACGACAGAAACCAACCCCACCACAAGCAAGACGACCCAACCCAACCAGCAAGCTCAGCAGACAACCACCCACCCAGCAAGCAAGACAGAGAAACCCGCCATCCAGCAATCAGAAGAGTAAGGTGCCAAGCAAGCTAGCAAGAAGCAAGCAACCAACCCCTCAAGCCAGCAGACAGAATAACCAAGCTTCAGCAATGCAACCACCGAGCAAGATAGCAGGGCCAGCACGCAAGCAAGCAAGCCAGCACCGCAATCCAACAATGCCAGCAAGCAAGACAGAAACAAGCAGCCAGCAAGCAAGACAGACACCAAGCCAGGCAGCCAAGAGAAGCAACAACCAGCCAGCAAAAGACAGAAATCCAACTCCAGCTAAGCAAGACAGAAAACCAAGCCAGCCACCAAGACAGCAGCAACCAAGCAGCCAAGCAAGGCAAACAGAAAACAAGGTCCAGCCAGCAAGAAAGACAGCAAGCAATACCAACCCAGCAAGCAAGCAAGACAGTGGTAAACCCAAGACAGCCAAGGTCGCAAAGACGCAAAGCAACCCAACTCCAGCAAGCAAGCAAGAAAGAACCCAGCCTAGGCAGCAAGACAGCATACAACCCACCAAGACAAGCAGACAGAAACAGCAGCCAGCAAGCAAGAAGAAACCAAACCAGCAGCAAGCAGACCAGAAAATCAACACAGCAAGCCAGGCAAGACAGCAACCACAACCCAGCAAGCAAGCAGAGACCAGAAACCACCAAACCGCAAGCAGACTAGGGGGGGGGGGGGGGGAAACCAAGCCAGCCAG
>NC_054568.1:5702263-5708218 GCF_017654505.1 Polyodon spathula | reverse complement strand
CATCAATCAATACATAAACCAATCCATTCATCAATACATCAACCAACCCACCAATCAATCAATACATAAACCAATCCACCCATCAATCAATCAATACATAAACCAACCCATCCATCAATCAATACATAAACCAACCCATCCATCAATCAATACATCAATCAACCAACCCATCAATCAATCAATACATAAACCAACCCATCCATCAATCAATACATAAACCAATCCATCCATCAATCAATACATAAACCAACCCATCCATCAATCAATACATAAACCAACCCACCCATCAATCAATACATAAACCAACCCACCCATCAATCAATACATAAACCAACCCATCCATCAATCAATACATAAACCAATCCATCCATCAATCAATACATAAACAATCCATCCATCAAACATCAATACATAAACCAATCCATTCATCAATACATCAACCAACCCATCCATCAATCAATACATAAACCAATCCATCCATCAATCAATACATAAACCAATCCATTCATCAATACATCAACCAACCCATCCATCAATCAATACATAAACCAACCCATCAATCAATACATAAACCAATCCATCCATCAATCAATCAACCAATCCATCCATCAATCAATACATAAACCAATCCATCCATCAATACATCAATCAACCAACCCATCAATCAATCAATACATAAACCAATCCATCCATCAATCAATACATCAACCAACCCACCAATCAATCAATACATAAACCAATCCATCCATCAATCAATACATAAACCAACCCATCCATCAATCAATACATAAACCAACCCATCCATCAATACATCAACCAACCCATCAATCAATCAATACATAAACCAACCCACCCATCAATCAATACATAAACCAATCCATCCATCAATCAATACATAAACCAACCCATCCATCAATCAATACATAAACCAATCCATCCATCAATCAATACATAAACCAACCCATCCATCAATCAATACATAAACCAATCCATTCATCAATACATCAATCAACCAACCCACCCATCAATCAATACATAAACCAATCCATCCATCAATACATCAATCAACCAACCCACCAATCAATCAATACATAAACCAATCCATCCATCAAGACATACATAAACCAATTGTTTTCATCTACATTGCAAGGTACCTGCGATTCGGATCCATGTAAGAAATCATTGAGGGCCTGGGGGTCACTGCAGGGAGACAATAACCCAGAGAGACACTTTGACAAGAAATAAAAACTTCTTGATAAAAAATGCAATTCAAAAACAGAAACAGATCAATGTTAGGAGTCAGAATATGTTTTGTAATCAAAGAGAGCAAGAGAACGAAACACACTCTCAACACGATCAGAGACAGCCATCGAACACTTCGAAACATATCATAAGAGACACAGACACACCACAGATAAACTGATACAACACTGAGGTACGGGGAGAGGGGAGAGGGGAGAGGGTCTGTCACACAGAGACAGTGCAAGAGAACGAAACGCACTCTCAACACGATCAGAGACAGCCACCAAACACTTCGAAATATGTTATAAGAGACACAGACACACCACAGATAAACTGATACAACACTGAGGTACGGGGAGAGGGGAGAGGGTCTGTCACACAGAGACAGTGCAAGAGAACGAAACAAATTCAATATGAGAACAAGGGAACATTATTCAGCAGCTTTCACTGGACTCTATGAAGCTGAGGGAGTTCATTCTATATAGAGGGGGTGCAATTCAATCACTGGCATTAACAAGGGAACATTATTCAGCAGCTTTCACTGGACTCTATGAAGCTGAGGGAGTTCATTCTATATAGAGGGGGTGCAATTCAATATGATAACAAGGGAACATTATTCAGCAGCTTTCACTGGACTCTATGAAGCTGAGGGAGTTCATTCTATATAGAGGGGGTGCAATTCAATATGGTAACAAGGGAACATTATTCGGCAGCTTTCACTGGACTCTATGAAGCAGAACGAGTTCATTCTGCAGGGTAATGCAACACTGAAGGCTGTGTAAATATCTGTTACAAAGAGAGAGAGAGAGACTCACCAAATAACATCTAAGAGGCACCTTCCATCTTCATCATCCATGTCAACTGAGAGACAGAGAGATGAGAGAGATGAGAGTGGGCCAATTGCCATATGCGGTACGTCAGGGGAACATGTGTTCTCGGCGATGGGCAGCGTTCAGGGACCGAACTGACTCTTATGGAAGCACTTCACCAAGACAGACAACAGTTCATTCTGCCGGTAATACGGGCGTAAACACTGAAGAGCTGCTTTAAGCTATCTGTTATCTCATGAAACAGTGGGGCCAAGAGAGAGGGAGGTCTTGAGTATCCCACTAACTAACATCTAAGAGGCCCCTTCCATATCTATCGTCAGTATCGAGGGTCGAGAAAAACGTCCATCTTCGGGACACGCGATAGTGTGATCAGACATGGGAATGAGAGCAGATAATAGAGGATAAATATGTGCAAGCGAGACTGATACCGACATTGGGGGTGGAGGAGTTGAGCGAGATAGGGTAATGGGGTGGGCTGATGACGGAAGAAGTAACAAGAAGTTGCAGCGGGAGTGTACACACAATAGTGAGATGCAACGAATAGCACGGAGTGGCATGCGTATTCAGGGGAGCAAGATGGGAACAAGGCTCAGGCGGCAAGAAGGCAACCGGAACTGAGGGGGTGCTGGAGCATATGGGACGACAGAAATGTGAGAACGCACAGCAACTGACGACAGAGAGAGTGGGAGCGAGGAGAAGGAGGAGAGAGGGTCCAAGAGGTGCTAGAGGGGGGCTTCAGGGATGGGAATCAGACTCCTGCTGCACAGCACTGTGGTCCGGTTTAATAATACAGACACACCTGAGCTTGTTCCCTAGACACACTGGGGGCTGATCAAGCTGCTAGTAAAACCTGGACTGGATCATACTGCTGTGCAGCAGGAGTCTCATTCCATCCCTGCACACACACAGACTACTGGAGTGGCAATAATAATAAATATAATTAAGACTCCTATTGCAGTTTCACACAGAGCTGCAGGACTGGCATGCTCACTTTCATGATACACAACACAGCCTGAGAACTACTGCACGACTCTGCGCAGGCTTTCTGTGATACACGGCACAGCCTGAGAACTACTGCACGACTCTGCGCAGGATTTCTGTGATACACGGCACAGCCTGAGAACTACTGCACGACTCTGCGCAGGATTTCTGTGATACACGGCACAGCCTGAGAACTACTGCACGACTCTGCGCAGGATTTCTGTGATACACGGCACAGCCTGAGAACTACTGCACGACTCTGCGCAGGATTTCTGTGATACACGGCACAGCCTGAGAACTACTGCACGACTCTGCGCAGGATTTCTGTGATACACGGCACAGCTTGAGAACTACTGCACGACTCTGCGCAGGATTTCTGTGATACACGGCACAGCTTGAGAACTACTGCACGACTCTGCGCAGGATTTCTGTGATACACGGCACAGCCTGAGAACTACTGCACGACTCTGCGCAGGATTTCTGTGATACACGGCACAGCCTGAGAACTACTGCACGACTCTGCGCAGGATTTCTGTGATACACGGCACAGCCTGAGAACTACTGCACGACTCTGCGCAGGCTTTCTGTGATACACGGCACAGCCTGAGAACTACTGCACGACTCTGCGCAGGATTTCTGTGATACACGGCACAGCCTGAGAACTACTGCACGACTCTGCGCAGGCTTTCTGTGATACACGGCACAGCCTGAGAACTACTGCACGACTCTGCGCAGGATTTCTGTGATACACGGCACAGCTTTATAGAAACAAATACAGAACCGCCTCTCCAATCCAAGAAACACAAATGCAAAACGAACCGTCCAGAATTTGCCAAATAAAAAACAAAAAAACAAACAAAAAAACACAAACGAATGACCTAACGACCTAAGATTTTATTATGATACATTTTTTATTATTATTATTATTATTATTTTTATTATTATTATTATTATTATTAATAATAATACTAATAAATGAAATAATAATTAGATAACGTACAATACAGAAGAATAAAATAAAATGGACAAAACAAAGTCACGTTGCCTGTTGTCAATAGTAAGAAACGAGGGTTACGTCATTCACTACGTAGTATTTGACATCACAAACACATCGATAGATGTCAATAGAAATGAGATCGTTGCCGTGGCATCAAATATCTATAAGTGTTTTCAAACCCTTTCCTGGACAGAGGCGTGTTAAACACATGCAATCTCCGAGCAGAATGCGAGTACAGCCGCCACTCCGTCAAAACAAGACCGGCCCGACACCGGGCCTGCAGCAAGAACACCAGCTATTAGTAAACGGGAGTCCCAATCAACAACCCCAAATCCGACTGACATCAACATCACAACAAGACGACACTCCCCCTGCCCCCCTCTCCTACTAACCTTCCCCTCCCATGTCCCCTCCGCCTCCTCTAGAAGTGTTTTTGTCCCTTTTCCCTCCCCTCAATTCCTCTCTTCCCCCCCTGCTGCCCTCCCCTGCTCTCCTCTCCTCTTCCTCTGTCCCTCCCCCTCCCCTGTCCCCAGCCTCTCTTCCCAACAACCCCCCCCTGCTCCCCTCCCCTGTCCCCTCTCCTGTCCACTCTCCCCGCTCCCCTCTTCTCTTCTCTCCTCCCTCTCCCCTCCCTTCCCCCCTGCTCCCCTCCCCTGTCCCCCCTCCTCTCCCCCCCCCTGCTGCCCTGGTCCCTGCTCTCCTCTCCTCTGTCCCCTCCCCTCCTTCCTCTCTTATCCCTCCCTCTGTCCCTCCCCCCTCTCCTCCCCTGCCCTCCCCCTGCTCCCCTCCCCTGTCCCCTCCCCCCCTCCCCTCCCCTCCCTCCCCCCCTGTCCCCTCTCCCCTCCCCGAGTTCAGCGCATACCAGAACATGCTTCGCGTTTCACACAACTGTAGCAGGTCCTTTTTGTTTTTAGGAAGGAAATAGATAATATCACCGCTCCGTCACTCTCTACAGCAAGCGAAACTTACATCAGAAAAATCTACAGAAACTGCATCCTATCTGTATATAAAAAACAATAATAATAATAATGACAATAAAAAAACACACAACGAAATGCAACTATAACCGACGCAATGCTCTCTAATTGTTTTACACAAGCCATGCATATAAAAAGGGCGCTGTTATGAGTATTTGGTTTTGTTCATGGTTCGGCTCGGTTCGGTTTTGTTCTGTAGAAACACTGACGGGGTTATCAGTGTTGGGAGGAGGCGGGGCGAGGAATTGGCTTGTTAATATCACAGCAGTGCAGGGCGGAGAGGCGAGCCCGGTGCGGGCCCCCCTCCCGCGTCCCGCCGTGCTGCGGGTCTAACACTTAAACGCATTTCTAGAGAAATCGCTACATTGTAACAAACTCACCCGAGACGAGAAGAGGAGCAGGCAGCGCGGGGTCTCCGGCACAGCCCCGCACGGGCTCCCGCACAGGACCCGGCTCCGGAGAGGCCGGAGCACTGCCTGCGTGAAATTCACCCAGTCTGGAGAGAAGGGCAACCGCGCAGCACGCTCAGAATCGGGTCTGTGTGTCACTGTGTATAGCAGTTTGCACTCCATCAATTACTGTACATTATGCATAGCTCAAATATATATCTATATATATATATATATATATATATATATTATCTATAATATATATATGTATGCAGTAAATGGTACAGATACAAGATGTAATAATACATAATAATAACACATATAGCGCCTTTCATAGTACCATCACAAAGCGCTTTACATATATTCGTGTTTTCATATATATATATATATATATATAGAGTATATATATATATTATATAAATATAGACACCGGGATCTGTGGATCAGTTTTACACAAAATAAAGTTTTATGCATGACGCTGCCACTGCACGAAGACCGTGTGAAACCAAACGCGCGGCTGCATTGCTATAATCATGAGG
>NC_054568.1:5677263-5697263 GCF_017654505.1 Polyodon spathula | reverse complement strand
GGGAGTGTGTCACTGTGAGGGAGAGGGAGGGAGTGTGTCACTGAAAGAGAGAAGGAGAGGGAGGGAGTGTGTCACTGAGAGAGAGGAAGAGGGAGGGAGTGTGTCACTGTGAGGGAGAGGGAGGGAGTGTGTCACTGAAAGAGAGAGGGAGAGGGAGGGAGTGTGTCACTGTGAGAGAGGGAGAAAGAGGGAGTGTGTCACTGAGAGGGAGAGGGAGGGAGTGTGTCACTGAGAGAGAGAGGGAGGGAGGGAGTGTGTCACTGAGACCTGAGCGGTACCTGGAGTGAGTGTGTCCTCTGATAGCGAGGGACAAGAAGGAGTAAGGGGTCACAGAGAGGGAGAGGGAGTGGAGTGTGTCCAGAGAGAGAGAGGGAGTGGTCTGGGAGTGTGTCAGAGTTGAGTGTGTCACTGTGAGAAGGAGGGAGAAGGAGGGAGTGTGTCACTGTGAGAGAGGGAGAGGGAGGGAGTGTGTCACAGAGAGAGGGAGTGTGTCACTGTGAGAGGGAGGGAGAGGGAGGGAGTGTGTCACTGAGAGAGGGAGTGTGTCACTGAGAGGGAGGGAGTGTGTCACAGAGAGGAAGAGGGAGGGAGTGTGTCACTGTGAGTGCATGGGTAAGAGTGTGCGTGTGAGGGAGAGTGTGTGAGTGTGTGTGTCAGTGTGTGTGTGTGTATGTGTGTGTCAGTGTGTGTGTGTGTATGTGTGTGTCAGTGTGTGTGTGTGTGTGTGCGTGTGTGAGACTGTGTCTATGGTTTCTTGTGTCTGTATATCCCAGTAACTCCTCTCTCTGTCTTTCAGGTCTGGGCCCCAGCTGCCTGGCTCCGGCCCCTGTGTGTGTCCCCTGTGTGGAGGATTCTCCGGGGGTGTCCAGCGCAGTGCCTGTGCGGGGAGAGAAGGCCCTCTCACCCCCCCAGCAGGAGTGCTGTCTATGTGAAAAGCATTTCACCAGCAGCAGCAGCCTGAACAAACACCTCCTCACACACAGCCAGCACAGACCACACTGCTGCCAGGTCTGCAGCAAGAGGTTCAAGAGACAGGACCACCTGTAAGAGAGCCCCACCCCCCCCCCCCACCCCCCCCCTGTGTGGGGGGAGTGATGACCCCTCCTCACACACAGCCAGCACAGACCACACTGCTGCCAGGTCTGCAGCAAGAGGTTCAAGAGACAGGACCCCCTGCCTCCACCCCAGCCCCCCCCCCCCTCCCCCCCCCCCCCCCCACCCCCCCCTCCCTGACACCCTGGGGGTGGCCACAGCCACACTGCTGCCACACTGACCCCTCCTCACACACAGCCAGCACAGACCACACTGCTGCCAGGTCTGCAGCAAGAGGTTCAAGAGACAGGACCACCTGTAAGAGAGCGGGGGCTGGGGGGGCGAGTGGGTGGGACGACCACACTGTTCTCCCAGTCCTCTGCAACAAGTACACTGACACCTCCTCACACACAGCCAGCACAGACCACACTGCTGCCAGGTCTGCAGCAAGAGGTTCAAGAGACAGGACCACCCTGTAAGAGAGCACACACAGCCAGCACAGACCACACTGCTTCCAGGTCTGCAGCAAGGAGGTTCAAGAGACAGGACCACCTGTAAGACTCCCCGCTCCCCCCCCCCCCCCTCACTACCCCTGACCCCTCCTCCACACAGCCCTCCAGACCACACTGCTGCCAGTGTCTGCAGCAAGAGAGGGTTCAGGACCCTTTAACATGGCCATCCGTAATGTACCCGCGCTCCTCCCGACCCCTCGTCTCCGCGTCTCTCCCCAAGTTCGACCCCTCCCTCACACACAGCCCCCAGCACAGACCCACTGCGGTCATGTCTGCAGCAGCTCTCCCAAGTAGTCGTGACGCACCCACGCTCTCTCCTCTCCTCCCCCAGCTGTCCAGCGAAATTTCCGCTCTCTGTACCCATGCGCTCTCTCCCTCTCTCCCCAGCTCTCCAGTAATTTACCCACGCTCTCTCCCTCTCTCCCCAGCTCTCCAGTAATTTACCCACGCTCTCTCCCTCTCTCCCCAGCTCTCCAGAAATTTACCCACGCTCTCTCCCTCTCTCCCCAGCTCTCCAGAAATTTACCCACGCTCTCTCCCTCTCTCCCCAGCTCTCCAGTAATTTACCCACGCTCTCTCCCTCTCTCCCCAGCTCTCCAGTAATTTACCCACGCTCTCTCCCTCTCTCCCCAGCTCTCCAGTAATTTACCCACGCTCTCTCCCTCTCTCCCCAGCTCTCCAGTAATTTACCCACGCTCTCTCCCTCTCTCCCCAGCTCTCCAGTAATTTACCCACGCTCTCTCCCTCTCTCCCCAGCTCTCCAGTAATTTACCCACGCTCTCTCCCTCTCTCCCCAGCTCTCCAGTAATTTACCCACGCTCTCTCCCTCTCTCCCCAGCTCTCCAGTAATTTACCCACGCTCTCTCCCTCTCTCCCCAGCTCTCCAGTAATTTACCCACGCTCTCTCCCTCTCTCCCCAGCTCTCCAGTAATTTACCCACGCTCTCTCCCTCTCTCCCCAGCTCTCCAGTAATTTACCCACGCTCTCTCCCTCTCTCCCCAGCTCTCCAGTAATTTACCCACGCTCTCTCCCTCTCTCCCCAGCTCTCCAGTAATTTACCCACGCTCTCTCCCTCTCTCCCCAGCTCTCCAGTAATTTACCCACGCTCTCTCCCTCTCTCCCCAGCTCTCCAGTAATTTACCCACGCTCTCTCCCTCTCTCCCCAGCTCTCCAGTAATTTACCCACGCTCTCTCCCTCTCTCCCCAGCTCTCCAGTAATTTACCCACGCTCTCTCCCTCTCTCCCCAGCTCTCCAGTAATTTACCCACGCTCTCTCCCTCTCTCCCCAGCTCTCCAGTAATTTACCCACGCTCTCTCCCTCTCTCCCCAGCTCTCCAGTAATTTACCCACGCTCTCTCCCTCTCTCCCCAGCTCTCCAGTAATTTACCCACGCTCTCTCCCTCTCTCCCCAGCTCTCCAGTAATTTACCCACGCTCTCTCCCTCTCTCCCCAGCTCTCCAGTAATTTACCCACGCTCTCTCCCTCTCTCCCCAGCTCTCCAGTAATTTACCCACGCTCTCTCCCTCTCTCCCCAGCTCTCCAGTAATTTACCCACGCTCTCTCCCTCTCTCCCCAGCTCTCCAGTAATTTACCCACGCTCTCTCCCTCTCTCCCCAGCTCTCCAGTAATTTACCCACGCTCTCTCCCTCTCTCCCCAGCTCTCCAGTAATTTACCCACGCTCTCTCCCTCTCTCCCCAGCTCTCCAGTAATTTACCCACGCTCTCTCCCTCTCTCCCCAGCTCTCCAGTAATTTACCCACGCTCTCTCCCTCTCTCCCCAGCTCTCCAGTAATTTACCCACGCTCTCTCCCTCTCTCCCCAGCTCTCCAGTAATTTACCCACGCTCTCTCCCTCTCTCCCCAGCTCTCCAGTAATTTACCCACGCTCTCTCCCTCTCTCCCCAGCTCTCCAGTAATTTACCCACGCTCTCTCCCTCTCTCCCCAGCTCTCCAGTAATTTACCCACGCTCTCTCCCTCTCTCCCCAGCTCTCCAGTAATTTACCCACGCTCTCTCCCTCTCTCCCCAGCTCTCCAGTAATTTACCCACGCTCTCTCCCTCTCTCCCCAGCTCTCCAGTAATTTACCCACGCTCTCTCCCTCTCTCCCCAGCTCTCCAGTAATTTACCCACGCTCTCTCCCTCTCTCCCCAGCTCTCCAGTAATTTACCCACGCTCTCTCCCTCTCTCCCCAGCTCTCCAGTAATTTACCCACGCTCTCTCCCTCTCTCCCCAGCTCTCCAGTAATTTACCCACGCTCTCTCCCTCTCTCCCCAGCTCTCCAGTAATTTACCCACGCTGTCTCCCTCTCTCCGTAGCTCTCCAGTAATTTACCCACGCTCTCTCCCTCTCTCCTTAGCTCTCCAGTAATTTACCCACGCTCTCTCCCCAGCTCTCCAGTAATTTACCCACGCTCTCTCCCTCTCTCCCCAGCTCTCCAGTAATTTACCCACGCTCTCTCCCTCTCTCCCCAGCTCTCCAGTAATTTACCCACGCTCTCTCCCCAGCTCTCCAGTAATTTACCCACGCTCTCTCCCTCTCTCCCCAGCTCTCCAGTAATTTACCCACGCTCTCTCCTTCTCTCCTTAGCTCTCCAGTAATTTACCCATGCTCTCTCCCCAGCTCTCCAGTAATTTACCCACGCTCTGTCCCTCTCTCCCCAGCTCTGTTCACTTGCAGACTCACCATCGTACGAAGCCCTTCCTGTGCCCCCAGCCGGGCTGCACCAGGAGCTACTCTGACGTGCGCTTCCTGCTGCGGCACTGCAGCATCCAGCATGGCGGGGCGGGGGGGCTGAACCTGCAGTCCCGGACCACTGAAACCAGCAACCCTAACTGGCCAGCTCCCCAGCCTCCCAGTCCGAACCAGCACTGCGGCAAATTCACCAGCCAGTCTGTGCCAGCAGTGGGGCAAGGGTACGAGATGCCTGAGTTCCCCAATCCGCCGAACCAGTATGAGAGCGCGACTGCTCCCAGTACTGCAGTGTCTTCCACCTCATTCTCCTTTGGGATTAGTTTCCCTGACCCTCTCCCCCTTCCACCCATGCGCACTACCCTTCTTTCTTCTAGCTCTGTCCAGTCACCAGGACTGGAGCCCCTGCCCGTATTCCCTTCCCTCTCCCCAGCTCATAGCTTCCTCGACACTGGAGAGCAGGGCTGCTCGGACAGGGAGCTTGGACAGGAGCTGTCCAGCTTTCTCCCGGAGCTTGTGAAGCTGCAGGAGGACTTCTTGCCCTGCTGCTCCAGTCAGGGGCCTCCGTCCCTGGCTGTGGGCCCCTCGGGGCTGGCGGGGTACCTCCAACTGACCCACAAACAAAACCAAGCCACTTCGCTTCTGCAGCAGGTGCTGGGCAACAGGAACCAGCAGGAGCAGCTCCCTGGGCCACCACAGGGGGGCGCTACCATAGCCTTACCCCCCTTCCCCATTCTCGATCCCTTCACCAATCTGGAAAGCCAGCCCGCTCCCCCTTGCCTTGCCTCCTTCAGCCCCCCTGCCCTGCCTCCTTTCCTCCAGCCCTCCCTCCCTCCTTTCTCTGCCAGTACCGCCCCTGGCCACACGAGGGCGCCCAGCCTGAAAGCAGAGGTGAGGAGGAGGGAGAGGAACAGTAAGCCTCAGCCCTACTCCGTCCCTCCTTCCCTGTCCCTATCTTTCCCCGGTAAAGCCTCCTCTGCCCCCCCCCGGAGACAGCGTCTGCGCCCCCTGGACCCTGCATGCCTGGTCTCCCCGAGTCAGGTTGCCATGGCGTCCTTCAGCACTGACAGAATCCCAGCTACCGACAGCACCAGCAACAGCACCTCCTGCCTCTCTGTACAGGTACTGCACGTGAGTCACTGTGTGCTGGGGAGCGGTTGTAATGGCAGAGAGAGATGGTGGTTAGTTTTCTTTTTGCTTTTTAGTAACACAGTTTTCCTTTTTAAAAAGTTTGCACCCTGATCAGTCCTATTTCTTAATATGCTTTCCAGACCTCTCTGTGCTTTACAATGCTTCCCTATGCTTTACCAGACCTCTCTGTGCTTTACAATGCTTCCCTGTACTTTACCAGACCTCTCTGTGCTTTACAATGCTTCCCTATGCTTTACCAGACCTCTCTGTGCTTTACAATGCTTCCCTGTGCTTTACCAGACCTCTCTGTGCTTTACAATGCTTCCCTATGCTTTACCAGACCTCTCTGTGCTTTACAATGCTTCCCTATGCTTTACCAGACCTCTCTGTGCTTTACAATGCTTCCCTATGCTTTACCAGACCTCTCTGCTTTACAATGCTTCCCTATGCTTTACCAGACCTCTCTGTGCTTTACAATGCTTCCCTATGCTTTACCAGACCTCTCTGTGCTTTACAATGCTTCCCTATGCTTTACCAGACCTCTCTGTGCTTTACAATGCTTCCCTATGCTTTACCAGACCTCTCTGTGCTTTACAATGCTTCCCTATGCTTTACCAGACCTCTCTGTGCTTTACAATGCTTCCCTATACTTTACCACACCTCTCTGTGCTTGCCTATGCTATACCATGCTTGTGCTGTATCACACTGTGCTGTGTTACTGTGGTAGGTGTGTTTAGGGGTCCCAGTGTTATTCTCTGAGGGTTCAGGCCACTCACTGTCTCTGCTGGAGCCTCACTGTTCCGTCTCTAATCCACAGGAAGAGCAGATCTTTCCCAGCACCGGGGAGCGGGCAGCTTCAGGAGAGAGGTAGGGAGAGTATGAAGCAGGGCCACACAGACATCACTGAAAACACACCAATCAAAACACAGCTGTGACTACCACTGAACACACTGAGAGAGACTTCTACTGGAAACACTTGCCATTGAATTGACACTGAAGACACTGAGAAAGACTTCTACTGGAAACACTTGCCATTGAATTGACACTGAAGACACTGAGAGAGACTTCTACTGGAAACACTTGCCATTGAATCTATTAAGTTTCTTTCAGTGTTTCTATTGAAGCCATTGTGTTGAACATTGTGTGTGTTTCTCCTGCAGGGGGTGTGTAAGTGCAGCGTTGGGGGGCGGTGAGGAGAAGGGGAGCTGGGCTGGGGTGAGCGAGGCTCCCTGTGTGAAGACTATGGCAGTCCCTCCTGGAGCAGCGCTGCCTAACCAGGTAACACCCCCCCTCTCCAGCCCCTAGAGAGAGCTGACACCCACACTGCCCTCCACCTCATCAGCCAAGGCTTCAAAAACACCTTCTCACAGATACCCTAGGAGGCTCTCATGCACTCACTGTCTCTCCATGTCTCCCAGGGCTGCGATGGCGAGGGGGACAGGGCTGGACAGTGGTGTCCCTCGCTGGACCAGCTGGTGCACTCCCCTCTGGTGATGCCGGTGTCGGTGCCGGTGGATCTGGGTCAGCAGGACCGAGCTGGACCGGGTCAGTGTGAGCACAGCTTGACCACAGCACAGCAGCTAGCGTGCAGGGTGAGCCAGCTCTGAGAAGCACACTCACACTGAGACAAGTATAGCATGTGTAGAGACAGGACATTGTTATCTCCTCACTCTCTTCCTCCCTCTCCCTGCTCCCTCTCTCCACTCTCCCTGCCCTCCTCCCCTTCCCCCTCTCCCTCCTCTTTCCTCTCCCTCCTCTCTCCCTTTCCTCTCCTTCCCCCTCCACTCTCCCTCCCCTCTCCTCCCTCCACTCTCCCCCCACTCTCCTTCCCCTTTCTCTCTCCCCCTCCTCTCTCCTCCCCCCCTCCACTCTCCCACCACTCTCCTTCCCCTTTCCTCTGCCTCCTCCCCATCTGCACTCTCCCTCCTCTCTCCTCCTCCCCCTCCCTCCCTGCTCTCCGTCTCCACTCTCCCTCCCCTCTCTTTCCTCTCCTTTCTCTTCTTTCAGGTGTGCAGACCCAAAGGCACCAGCAAGTCTAAGAAGAAGTTGGAGTTTGTGAAGACCCTCTTCACGCCCCCTCTTGTTGGGACCCGGGGTGGGCTGTACCCCTCACAGCTGCACTCGCCAGTCTACCTCACCAGCCATCTGCTGAACCCCGGGGGGCAGTCTCCCGTCTCCTACACCCCCCCGCCCATGCTTAGCCCCCTCCGCCCGGGCACAGGACTCTATTTTAGCACCGTGCATCAGGCCCCACCCAGCCTGTCAGCCACCGGCACCTACACTGCCAAGCTAGGTAAGGAAATGAGCCTCATTACTGAAACCACAAGAGAAACGAGAAGAGACCGAGTCCAGCAGAGCAGCGTTCGGGCTCCAGTGCCTTCATCAGTGTTACTGAAACTAAACTGAGTCAAGCAGAGCAGCGTTTGGGCTCTAGTGCCTTCATCAGTGTTACTGAAACTAAACTGAGTCAAGCAGAGCAGCGTTTGGGCTCTAGTGCCTTCATCAGTGTTACTGAAACTAAACTGAGTCAAGCAGAGCAGCGTTCGGGCTCCAGTGCCTTCATCAGTGTTATTGGAAGTCCCCTCAGTCCAGCAGTCTCAGTTTGGCCAGGGTGAATGCTGTGCAGGCACTGAGGGGGCTGACTGTCTGTTCCTCTCCTCAGATGTCGTCCATGGCATTTCCCTTATGATGGATGACACCGTGGTCACCATTGAGCCGTGAGTATGGCAAAAATAAACCCAAGTTCTCTTTCCTATAGACCTCTATACAGCTCTGCAGTGTTGAGAGTGGAGTTCTTTCCTATAGACCTCTATACAGCTCTGCAGTGTTGAGAGTGGAGATCTCTTTCCTATAGACCTCTATACAGCTCTGCAGTGTTGAGAGTGGAGATCTCTTTCCTATAGACCTCTATACAGCTCTGCAGTGTTGAGAGTGGAGTTCTCTTTCCTATAGACCTCTATACAGCTCTGCAGTGTTGAGAGTGGAGATCTCTTTCCTATAGACCTCTATACAGCTCTGCAGTGTTGAGAGTGGAGTTCTCTTTCCTATAGACCTCTATACAGCTCTGCAGTGTTGAGAGTGGAGATCTCTTTCCTATAGACCTCTATACAGCTCTGCAGTGTTGAGAGTGGAGATCTCTTTCCTATAGGCCTCTGTACAGCTCTGCAGTGTTGAGAGTGGAGATCTCTTTCCTATAGACCTCTATACAGCTCTGCAGTGTTGAGAGTGGAGATCTCTTTCCTATAGGCCTCTGTACAGCTCTGCAGTGTTGAGAGTGGAGTTCTCTTTCCTATAGACCTCTATACAGCTCTGCAGTGTTGAGAGTGGAGCTCTCTTTCCTATAGACCTCTATACAGCTCTGCAGTGTTGAGAGTGGAGTTCTCTTTCCTATAGACCTCTATACAGCTCTGCAGTGTTGAGAGTGGAGTTCTCTTTCCTATAGACCTCTATACAGCTCTGCAGTGTTGAGAGTGGAGTTCTCTTTCCTATAGATCTCTATACAGCTCTACAGTGTTGAGAGTGGAGTTCTCTTTCCTATAGACCTCTATACAGCTCTGCAGTGTTGAGAGTAGCGCTCTATGTTTCCTCCCAGATGCATTAATATTGGGCCCCGGTTCCAGGCTGTGATCCCCCCTCTCCGAGAAGAGGCGTTGGCCCAGAGTGAGGAGCACAGAGCCAGCCTTGTGTGGGAGCCCTGGGGAGACCTGGCTGAGAACAGAGACACACAGAGCAGGGGTGAGGGAGAGACCTGGCTGAGAACAGAGACACACAGAGCAGGGTTGAGGGAGAGACCTGGCTGAGAACAGAGACACACAGAGCAGGGTTGAGGGAGAGACCTGGCTGAGAACAGAGACACACAGAGCAGGGGTGAGGGAGAGACCTGGCTGAGAACAGAGACAGACAGAGCAGGGGTGAGGGGGAGACCTGGCTGAGAACAGAGACACACAGAGCAGGGGTGAGGGGGAGACCTGGCTGAGAACAGAGACACACAGAGCAGGGGTGAGGGGGAGACCTGGCTGAGAACAGAGACACACAGAGCAGGGGTGAGGGGGAGACCTGGCTGAGAACAGAGACACACAGAGCAGGGGTGAGGGGGAGACCTGGCTGAGAACAGAGACGCACAGAGCAGGGGTGAGGGGGAGACCTGGCTGAGAACAGATCCACACAGAGCAGGGGTGAGGGAGAGACCTGGCTGAGAACAGAGACACACAGAGCAGGGGTGAGGGGGAGACCTGGCTGAGAACAGAGACGCACAGAGCAGGGGTGAGGGAGAGACCTGGCTGAGAACAGAGACACACAGAGCAGGGGTGAGGGGGAGACCTGGCTGAGAATAGAGACGCACAGAGCAGGGGTGAGGGAGAGACCTGGCTGAGAACAGAGACACACAGAGCAGGGGTGAGGGGGAGAGTGGTTAGAGAAGGAAAGCAAGTGCGTGCTGGGCTGCAGTGTGGAAGGCAGTTTGAATGGCCAATGAAAGCCTGTATACTGTGCTCGCTCACTCACTCTCCGAGGTGTCTGTCTGTCTTCTCTCGCAGTGGAGGAGCTGCTGAGTGTGGGGTGTTCCAGCGCGCTGCCAGGAGGGGGCGCTAACACAGAGTTGGCACTGCACTGCCTGCATGAAGCAGAAGGCGACGTGTTGGTGAGAACAATATGATGAATCAAATAATAATATTAATATTAAGAGTAATATCAAGAAGCATTAGGCATGCCTTTCAGAAGTACTGATGGGCAGGTATGCAGTAAAGCCCTTCGTTAACGTCCTGGTTTCGAAACGAGAAAATATGTCCTTCCCTCACCTTTGCAATCGAGTGCCCATCGATGGCCAGTCCCTGCCACACTTCAGTTGTAAAGGTGAGGGAAGGACAGCAATAATAATAATAATAATAATAGTAAAGGTCATCTAATCTGTGTTCCTGGTGGCTGTCTTGTCTCCCTCCAGTCTGCCCTGAAGACTCTCCTGTTCACAGGACCCCAGCGCCCCCCAGAGCACCCCTTGCGGAACTACCACTACGCAGGTACTCCTCCCGAACCCCAACACTACCCGAAACCGAGTCTCACGCTGCTGGACTCATTCATTTTGTGTAGACGTTTCTGTGTAGTGTTCCTAAATATTCTCCAATTGTGGGTGATGTAATACTCAGCCCCCCTCCCCTCTCCACCAGGCTCAGATCTCTGGACTCCCCACGAGAGGACTCTGTTTCAGAAGGCTCTGTCTAAGCATGGCAAAGACTTCCATTGCATTCAGAGAGAGGTAGGAGCCAGCAGCACAGCACTGCCTAACAAACCCATTGCACTGCACTAGCCTTAGAACAGCTTCCTATTCTAAAACCACAGCACAGAGACAGCTCAGTGTGTGTGTCCCGTGTCTCCCAGCTCCAGTGTAAGACAGTGGCTCAGTGTGTGTGTCCCGTGTCTCCCAGCTCCAGTGTAAGACAGTGGCTCAGTGTGTGTGTCCCGTGTCTCCCAGCTCCAGTGTAAGACAGTGGCTCAGTGTGTGTGTCCCGTGTCTCCCAGCTCCAGTGTAAGACAGTGGCTCAGTGTGTGTGTCCCGTGTCTCCCAGCTCCAGTGTAAGACAGTGGCTCAGTGTGTGTGTCCCGTGTCTCCCAGCTCCAGTGTAAGACAGTGGCTCAGTGTGTGTGTCCCGTGTCTCCCAGCTCCAGTGTAAGACAGTGGCTCAGTGTGTGTGTCCCGTGTCTCCCAGCTCCAGTGTAAGACAGTGGCTCAGTGTGTGTGTCCCGTGTCTCCCAGCTCCAGTGTAAGACAGTGGCTCAGTGTGTGTGTCCCGTGTCTCCCAGCTCCAGTGTAAGACAGTGGCTCAGTGTGTGTGTCCCGTGTCTCCCAGCTCCAGTGTAAGACAGTGGCTCAGTGTGTGTGTCCCGTGTCTCCCAGCTCCAGTGTAAGACAGTGGCTCAGTGTGTGTGTCCCGTGTCTCCCAGCTCCAGTGTAAGACAGTGGCTCAGTGTGTGTGTCCCGTGTCTCCCAGCTCCAGTGTAAGACAGTGGCTCAGTGTGTGTGTCCCGTGTCTCCCAGCTCCAGTGTAAGACAGTGGCTCAGTGTGTGTGTCCCGTGTCTCCCAGCTCCAGTGTAAGACAGTGGCTCAGTGTGTGTGTCCCGTGTCTCCCAGCTCCAGTGTAAGACAGTGGCTCAGTGTGTGTGTCCCGTGTCTCCCAGCTCCAGTGTAAGACAGTGGCTCAGTGTGTGTGTCCCGTGTCTCCCAGCTCCAGTGTAAGACAGTGGCTCAGTGTGTGTGTCCCGTGTCTCCCAGCTCCAGTGTAAGACAGTGGCTCAGTGTGTGTGTCCCGTGTCTCCCAGCTCCAGTGTAAGACAGTGGCTCAGTGTGTGTGTCCCGTGTCTCCCAGCTCCAGTGTAAGACAGTGGCTCAGTGTGTGTGTCCCGTGTCTCCCAGCTCCAGTGTAAGACAGTGGCTCAGTGTGTGGAGTATTACTACACCATGAAGAAGCAGAAGAAGTTCTCTCAGCTTGGCCGCGATTCAGAGGAGCAAGACTCAGGACAGGAGCCGGTCAGTCCACCTAGTTACTGTACACAGCGACCAGCAGCCTTTCAATATTAAATACAGGACCAGAGCACAGTGACCGCCTCCCTTTCAATACTAAATACAGGACCAGAGCACAGTGACCGCCTCCCTTTCAATACTAAATACAGGACCAGAGCACAGTGACCACCTCCCTTTCAATACTAAATACAGGACCAGAGCACAGTGACCGCCTCCCTTTCAATACTAAATACAGGACCAGAGCACAGTGACCGTCTCCCTTTCAATACTAAATACAGGACCAGAGCACAGTGACCGCCTCCCTTTCAATATTAAATACAGGACCAGAGCACAGTGACCGCCTCCCTTTCAATATTAAATACAGGACCAGAGCACAGTGACCGCCTCCCTTTCAATATTAAATACAGGACCAGAGCACAGTGACCGCCTCCCTTTCAATACTAAATACAGGACCAGAGCACAGTGACCGCCTCCCTTTCAATACTAAATACAGGACCAGAGCACAGTGACCGCCTCCCTTTCAATACTAAATACAGGACCAGAGCACAGTGACCGCCTCCCTTTCAATATTAAATACAGGACCAGAGCACAGTGACCGCCTCCCTTTCAATACTAAATACAGGACCAGAGCACAGTGACCGCCTCCCTTTCAATACTAAATACAGGACCAGAGCACAGTGACCGCCTCCCTTTCAATATTAAATACAGGACCAGAGCACAGTGACCGCCTCCCTTTCAATACTAAATACAGGACCAGAGCACAGTGACCGCCTCCCTTTCAATACTAAATACAGGACCAGAGCACAGTGACCGCCTCCCTTTCAATACTAAATACAGGACCAGAGCACAGTGACCGTCTCCCTTTCAATACTAAATACAGGACCAGAGCACAGTGACCGTCTCCCTTTCAATACTAAATACAGGACCAGAGCACAGTGACCGTCTCCCTTTCAATACTAAATACAGGACCAGAGCACAGTGACCGTCTCCCTTTCAATATTAAATACAGGACCAGAGCACAGTGGCTGCCTCCCTTTCAATATGAAGAGTAGTGCAGACCTGGCTCCCCACGTTGCTCACGTGTGTGTGTGTTGTTTCAGGCTGGCCTCTCAGTGTGTAAGAGGGGAGGTCTCTCCCAGCCCCGCAGGAAGGCAGCCCTGCAGGTGCAGGAGGACCAGGCTGCCAGCAGGGGTGCTGTGGGGTTCGCTTGTAAGGAGTGTGGAAGGTGAGGGTGTTTCTTGTCCTCAGAGAGAAGCCGCTGAGTTCAATTCTAAGTTAAAAACACAGTCATACTGGGTCATGTTGTAGCTCTTTATTAAAGCATTGAGTTTTCAGCTACTTATATGTGTGTGTGTGTGTGTGCTGTACATGGTGCTCTGTGTGTGTGTGTGTGTGTGTGTGCTGTACATGGTGCTCTGTGTGTGTGCTGTACATGGTGTGTGTGTGTGTGTGTGTGTGTGTGTGTGTGTGTGCTGTACATGGTGCTCTGTGTGTGCGTGTGTGTGTTACAGACGGCTCCTGTATTAAGCAGACCCTCTGTGTGTGTGTGTGTTACAGACGGCTCCTGTATTAAACAGACCCTCTGTGTGTGTGTGTGTTACAGACGGCTCCTGTATTAAACAGACCCTCTGTGTGTGTGTGTGTTACAGACGGCCCCTGTATTAAGCAGACCCTCTGTGTGTGTGTGTGTTACAGACGGCTCCTGTATTAAACAGACCCTCTGTGTGTGTGTGTGTGTTACAGACGGCTCCTGTATTAAGCAGACCCTCTGTGTGTGTGTGTGTTACAGATGGCTCCTGTATTAAGCAGACCCTCTGTGTGTGTGTGTGTTACGGATGGCTCCTGTATTAAGCAGACCCTCTGTGTGTGTGTGTGTGTTACGGATGGCTCCTGTATTAAGCAGACCCTCTGTGTGTGTGTGTGTTACGGACGGCTCCTGTATTAAACAGACCCTCTCTGTGTGTGTGTGTGTTACAGACGGCTCCTGTATTAAACAGACCCTCTCTGTGTGTTCAGGGTGTTTCTGAAGATTAAGAGCCGGAACGCCCACATGAAGAGTCACCGCCAGCACGACTGCGGAGAGACGCCACTGCGGGGGGAGGAGCCAAGCTTCCCGGAGGAGGGGGAGGAGCTGAAGGACAAGGGGTTAAATGTGGGGGAGGAGCTGAAGGACAAGGGGGAGGGGTTAAAGGAGGAGTGGGTTGAGTTAATGGGGGAGGGGGAGGGGTTGTGTTCCAGTTTGGAGCTCATGTGGACTCCCTTCATTGTCTGAGACTCTGGACACCCCCCAGGTCATCACCATGACCCAACCCAATCACCAACCCCAACCCAGTCACCCAACCCAATCACCCAACCCCAACCCAGTCACCCAACCCAATCACCTAACCCCAACCCAGTCACCCAACCCAGTCGCCCAACCCAATCACCAACCCCAACCCAGTCGCCCAACCCAATCACCAACCCCAACCCAGTCACCCAACCCAATCACCCAACCCCAACCCAATCACCAACCCCAACCCAGTCACCCAACCCAATCACCCAACCCCAACCCAGTCACCCAACCCAGTCGCCCAACCCAATCACCCAACCCCAACCCAGTCACCCAACCCAATCACCAACCCCAACCCAGTCACCCAACCCAATCACCCAACCCCAACCCAGTCACCCAACCCGAACCCAGTCTCCCAACTCAATCACCCAACCCCAACCCAGTCACCCAACCCAGTCGCCCAACCCAATCACCAACCCCAACCCAGTCACCCAACCCAATCACCCAACCCAATCACCCAACCCCATCACCCAACACCCAACCCAATCACCCAACCCAACCCACCCAACCCCAACCCAGTCGCCCAACCCAATCACCCAACCCCAACCCAGTCACCCAACCCACCCAACCCAGTCACCCAACCCAGTCACCAACCCCAACCCAACCCAACCCAGTCACCCAACCCAATCACCAACCCCAACCCAGTCACCCAACCCAATCACCAACCCCAACCCAGTCTCCCAACCCAATCACCAACCCCAACCCAGTCACCCAACCCGAACCCAGTCTCCCAACTCAATCACCCAACCCAAACACCATTTTCTTTCAACTGCAGGAAATATTGAAAATAGCTGGGGAGTTTTGGGCACACAATGAATATATTTTCATTGAAATAATTGTTTCATTTGTTTTCCATTGCTTTATATATAGGAGGAATGGCATCTGGCTCATATGAGGTTGTCCTGCATTATTTTGCGTCTTCCATATGTCCCCATATATATATATGTATGTATATCGCTATAGCTGTAAAGACTAGAAGAGAGTTGTTTTCTCATGAACCCATTGTTGTTAACTCATTGCAATTCCCTGTTCCTGCAGCACAGCACTGCGATTAGAAATGACATTTCAGAGTGTGATGAGAAGAACCAACATTTTATTATAATTGCCGTTCTGGGAACATCCTCCCCCATTGACTTCCCATTCTAGCTTTGTGACAGTTCAGTGTGTTGATATTAAGAGTTTGAAATGACCAGGAGTGATTTTAAGATGGGTTCGTAGGGCTGGACTGATTTCACTGTGTATCATCTTTGCATGATGTTTCTAATAGAGGCGTGTTTTCTCATGAACCCATTGTTGTTAACTCATTGCAATTCCCTGTTCCTGCAGCACAGCACTGCGATTAGCTCACTGCAGGTAAAGAACTGGGAACAGCTCCCATTGACATCCCATTCAGCTTTGTGACAGTGCAGGTGTTGATATTAAGAGGCATGCTGGGTGATTGTAGTTGTAGTCAGGGCTGGACTGATTTCACTGTGTATCATCTTTGCATGATGTTTCTAATAGAGGCGTGTGTTGTGATAGGAGAGCACAGCAGCCCGGCTCACTGCAGGTAAAGAACTACAGCTCCCAGCATCCCTCACCATTGCAGGGCAGTAGGCATGCTGGGAAGTGTAGTTGTAGTCAGGGCTGTACGGATTCACTGTCTTTGATGTTTCTAATAGAGGCGTGTGTTGTGATAGGAGAGCACAGCAGCCCGGCTCACTGCAGGTAAAGAACTGCAGCTCCCAGCATCCCTCACCATTGCAGGGGAGTAGGCATACTGGGAAGTGTAGTTGTAGTCAGGGCTGTACAGATGCGCTGTCTTTGATGTTTCTAATAGAGGCGTGTGTTGTGATACGAGAGCACAGCAGCCTGGCTCACTGCAGGTAAAGAACTACAGCTCCCAGCATCCCTCACCATTGCAGGGGAGTAGGCATGCTGGGAAGTGTAGTTGTAGTCAGGGCTGTACAGATGCGCTGTCTTTGATGTTTCTAATAGAGGCGTGTGTTGTGATACGAGAGCACAGCAGCCTGGCTCACTGCTCTTTGTTAATTAACTCCTGTTTTTTTTTTTTTTAAGAGGACGTCTGTTAATTTCACAAACCTAGATCCAAAAACAGCCAAGTCCTCTTGAGCACTCTCTCGACGATGTTGTGCCTTGAATATGAGGTTTTTTTCCAACATTTTGTGCTGTTAACATGATTTTTTTGAAACCTCTTTGATTATACGGCTCCTCTTTGCTGTTCCGCGTAGCCAATCTGTATAACTTGAGCTTTGTTTTGTTCAGCGGGGTTTGAAATGTATCATTAAAAACGGTCAGAGAATCCATTGTTTGATTGTTTTTTTATTTAGCTGTTTTTTTCTCTTAAAACGAAGCTTTGCAAAAATAAAAGTGACCTTGTGCTGTCTGACACCACAGAGACCAGGTTTTGTGAGCTTCATTCAGCAAATGAAAACAGCAGCCCTTCAAACTGTGAATCAGGCTGATGCAGGCTGTCCAGAGCTCAAAGACACAAGTTTGGATTCTTTAACAGATTAATAGACTGGGCTGCAGCGTACTGAATAATAATAATAATAATAATAATAATCATCATCATAATAGTAACAACAACAACATAACACAGCCAGACCTCATCACGGTGGAGTCGCCCCCAGGGTCAGAATCAATTCCAGTTCCTTTTGTAAAATCACTTCCCGACTCCTGCGAAGGAACTCGAGTCGATATTTTAGAAACCTGATCAATTGCTGTGCTGGTTCGTTTGCAGCCGACTGACTTGGCAAACAAACAGGGTCTTGAGTTCAAACCATTGTGTTGTTTCCACCTTGTAGCTCGTGGTGACAGAATGCTGCAGGGTGCAGTTGGGATCAGCGATGTGTTGGGAATGATTACAATGGAACAGGAATTGATAAGCAGGCACGGATTCTGAACCTGGTCTCCAGAACGTTAAAGACTTTCTGGAGCCCAATCTTGTAATCTTTTATTCAGTACCTTCTGTACAGTTTCAGGGTCTGGGGATGTTGTTTGTGAATCTGCAAAAGGTAACACAAGCAAGCCTTTAAAAGTGTAGAAGGATTTGAAACACATTCTTTAGCTTCAGGCTCAGTTAAGATTAAAATCAGTAAAAATAAAAAACGAAATGTTCAGCTGAAGAGCATTTAGAAACAGTAAAATAAAGTGAAATTCAAAAAGGCAAACATTTTGGCTAGAAGTCTTTCACTAAAATAAACAGCCAGAAAAAAAATAAATAGATAAAGTTTTTAAGACGATCTTGAAGTCTGAAACAAACGAATTCCAAATCAAAAGTCCTGTCGCTTTTTACAATGAAAACTGTGTTCGATGTCGTCATTGTTATTTTTGAAACTGGAGGATTAAGCCTTCGGTTTGGTGAATGTGAAATGCGCAGTCCTGCTCTGTTCCACTAGGTGGCGAGGGCGCGTGTCACTCCCTGTCTTCGCTCAGCCAGGCCTGGCTCTCGAAGGACACCAGCGACTGATAGAGAGTCTCCCTGGCGTGGGCCTGGCCCCCCCTGCGCTCGACCGCGCCCGTGGCCCCTCCGCGGAGGCCCTCGATGAAATCGCAGTTCTGGTTCAGGAACAGGATCTGGTCCAAGTGCTCTGGGGCCACGGTGGCCCTCCTGCGCAGGGCGGGGCTCTCCTGGGCGGCGAAGGCCCTCTCGGGGGGCACGGCGGTGGAGGGGATGGCGAGGTAGCGGCGGGCCAGCCCGGCCAGCGCTGGGAAGCGGAGCTCCTTGCCGCGCCACCAGTCCAGCGGGCTGCAGCTGCGCTTGCACAAGGGCTCGGCGATGTAATTCTCCAGCTGTTGCTGGATCTCCGGCATGCGCTCTGTCGGATCCTCCCCCAGCAGGATATCGTAGACGCTCTGAGGGGGAGGGGGAGGAGGAGGAGGGGACCCCTGACTGTTACCGTGCGCCCCAACAACCACCATGCTGATCCTGCAGCCCTCGCCTTCCCCCCCAGCCTGCAAGTCGTGCCCCTCTGGGGAAACGCAAGACATCGGGGAGCTCTCTCCTCCTCCTCCTCCTGCTCCCTCAGCCTGTCCCGCCTCCTCCTCTTTCTCCTCTCCCTCCTCCCTCTGCGCTGACAGCAGCTCCTTCACCCTCCCATGCAGCCGGCTCCTGGCGTCTGGGCTCAGGAACCTCAGCTCCTTGAAACGGGGGTCCAGGAACGAGCTGAGGACCAGGGGGCTGTGCAGCATCTCCTCCTCCTCCTCCTCCTCCTCCTCCTCTCCCTCTCCAATCCTCCAACGCTTCTGCATCGCTACCCTCATCCTCCCGATGGCTGACCGGGCCGCCTGCAAGCCGCACTCCCCCAGCTGCCTGCCCAGCAGCCTGGCCACCCCGTGCAGGCAGGGCAGCAGGGCGGAGACGGGGGCGTTAGGCTCCTCGCTGAGGAAGGAGGCGGCCAGCCTGACAGTCCTGAGCGCCGGGACCAGCTCCTGAAGGAGACGCCACTGTTGATCCGCCAGATTGGGGACAGGGGGGCTGCCCCCCCCCTCCAGCACCGAGCTGACCACCCAGCGCAGCTCCAGCAAGCCGTCGCACATGGCCAGCGTGGTGACCCAGCGAGCGGGCTGGTCCAGGGGGGGGAGCCTAGCTCTGCTGCCCGCCGCTCCCGCCTCGTCTGGGTTCAGCAGAGCAGCTCTGCCGGGCTCCTGCTGGAAGTGAGTCACGATGACCCGGGCCGCTGCCAGCGCCTCCTGCACGGGATCCAGAGAGAGAGCCTCCACCACACACTCCCCCAGCCACAGCGCCGCGCAGGGCAGCCCCTGCCAGCCCGCCAGGCCCCCTGGGGACCGGAGAGACAGAGAAGGGTCCGGCCTGTCCAGGACCACCCCCAGGACAGAGCTCTCGGGCAGGCCGAATTGTGCCAGCGCCCCTCCCAGAGCGTCCCTCAGCCGCTGGGGCTCTGGAGCCGGCCGTGTCTCCAGAACACATCTAGCCAGCCGCCAATCCCGATCCACGAAGAGAATGCTGATGGTCAGGTAGCCCCTGCCGCTCCCCGTCACCCCCCAGTGATCGGTGCACAGCACTGCGGCCCCCCCCCGCCCCACGCCGGCCCGCAGGTACCCCTGCAGAAGCTGCCGCTGCACGCTATGTCTGTGCCACAGCATCCCGGAGAGGTGAGAGCGGGGCGGGGCCCGGAACGAGGGCTCCAGGCACCCCAGCAGCAGCCTGAACCCCCTCTCCTCCACCACGGAGACGGGGTGCAGGTCCCGGAACAGCATCTCCAGGATGAGCTCGGACAGCAGCCCTGCCCGCTTGCCGGAGTCCTGGGGAGGCCCCGGGGGAGGAGGGGGTAGCGGGGGGGCTGTGTTGGTCGAGGCCGTAGCTGTGTCTGGGATCCGGGCTCGTTTGTTGCTGCTGCCGACCTCCCTTTGACCTGGGCTGCGGGGGACCTGGGTCGGTGGGCTACGCGGCGCGCCTCCTCTTCCCCCGGGCCCCTATCCGACTGGACCCGACGCCCCCTTGGACCCCGTGCAGGGGGGCGCCCCCCCCCGATGTGCTGGGGGGGGCTGTCCCGGATGCTGTGTTTCCGGACCAGGTGCTCCCGCATGGTGGTGGTGCTGTTGTGGAAGGAGAGCTGCCTCTTGCACACGTTGCACTCCACGTGGCTCTCGCTCAGCTGCGTGTAATACTGCCACACTTTGGACTTGCGCCGGTCTGCCGAGACGGGGTACAGGGGTCTCCCCAGCCCTGGCACCCCCACTCTCTCCCCCTTCCTCTTCAGAGCTGAGCTGAGGCTGCTGGCAGGCACTGGGTACGTCTGAAATGACATTGCGGGGCAGTCAGGGGGTA
>NC_054568.1:5619763-5674763 GCF_017654505.1 Polyodon spathula | reverse complement strand
CAGTGATGGCAATGAGACTCCTGTTGCACAGCAGTGTCGCCCAGTCCAGGTTTTACTGCTAACCAGCTTGATCACCCCCCAGTGCGTCTAGGCAACAAGCTCAGGTGTGACGTGTTATTAAACTCCCAGTGAAAGCAGGACCGGATCACACTGCTGTTTTTGAGCGAGAGTCTTACCAATGCATACACCACTTTACTATGACTGCTACAAATAACCCTGCTGATCACCCTGCTAATGTTTGCATGCATGTTCTTAGTTGGGTTTGAAACCTGTTCTTTCTCTGCTCCTGGCATGCGACTGATTAAGGAAAGTGGTTGCTGATTTTATCTCTCTCTCTCTCTCTCTCTCTCTCTCTCTCTCTCTGTCTGTCTGTCTGTTCAGGGGGTCCTCCAAGCTGGAAGAAGCCTGTGAGATGAACGCCAGAGCAGCCAACATGTTCAAAATGGCAAAGAACTGGAGCGGTGAGGCCCTGCCTTTCTCTCTCCGCGGAGAGATCGCTCACACTGTGTGCAAACTGGTCAAGGTTAGTGCACCAGTTCTCCCAGCTTGATTGGCCCAGGATAGTACAGCACATCCTCTTTCTTGGTTGCAGAGAGTGTGCATGCGTGTGCGTGTGCGTATCAGTATGTGTGCGTGCGTGCATGCGTGTGTGTTTGTACATTGAGAAATAAAATTGTTTGTTTGTGTTTTTCTCTCAGAAACTGCTGGACGCGCACGAGGAGCAGAATGTTGATGCCTTCACTGAATCGGTGAGTCAGGCCGCAGTCAGAAAGCCAGTCAGACCGCAGTCAGAAAGCCAGTCAGACCGCAGTCAGAAAGCCAGTCAGACCGCAGTCAGAAAGCCAGTCAGACCGCAGTCAGAAAGCCAGTCAGACCGCACTCAGAAAGCCAGTCAGACCGCACTCAGAAAGCCAGTCAGACAGCACTCAGAAAGCCAGTCAGGCCGCACTCAGAAAGCCAGTCAGGCCGCACTCAGAAAGCCAGTCAGACCGCACTCAGAAAGCCACACTCCTTGCTTTTCAGATGTGACACATTCTTTATCTGGTTCTGTGCGGAACTTGATTGATTGATTGATTTATTGATTGATTGATTGATTGATTTTCAGGTTAAGGAGTACGACACAATCTCTCGACTGGACCAGTGGCTGACGACCATGCTGCTCCGAATCAAGAAAACCATTCAGGGAGAGGAGAGCGATCTGCGCTAGAAACTGAACTGTCTCCCCTCCCCCTCCCCTCCATCTCCCCCAGCAAAACCGCAGCACCTTTCAACCAAAAACCAAGCAGCAGCAAAAGGGAGAAGCTCACCCGTCGCAGTTCCTTTAACCCTTCGTTAGCGCTGGACACTCGATTTTCAGTATTTCCTGCACGGCGGGATGCACAGCGCAGTGGCGAGGGCGATTCTCTGAGTTCATCTGTTAGACTAGTGCGCCATCTGCTGGGGAGTCTTTTGAGGAAACGGAGGGGGGGTAGAAAACGGAGCTTCCCAGTCAGTATTCTTAGGAACATCTCATATTTCAGGGAAGTGAATGATTTTTAAGCTTTAAAAAAATTAACAACAAAAAAAAAAATAGAATTGTACTTTCTTTCACCTCCTCGCAATGTAAATGTGGTTTTGATCGGGTCACCTTCCAGCACTGGATGCAGTGTAGCAGCTTGTCGATGTGTTGGTTTTAAAGGCTAATGGTTTTCAGCCACTCCCTTAAGTGAAGAAAGCAGTTTAACACAGTACCACAGTAACACGTGTTCTAGCCATTGGGAGCGACAAACTCCGAGCTGCCTTCTCTCAGAGTGCCACTAGAGGGCGCCAAATACCAACTTTCCTTCTCTATTTCATCGTATTATTGTTGTGCATTGTAACCATAGCGATTATGTATTGTGTGAGTATCCTATCTATCTATCTAATGTGTGTGTGTGTGTATCATTTTGCGTGTTGCTGTTTGATTTCACGTTTAGAAAGAAGAATCATTTCTGCATGTTTGTCTCATTTTGTTTGTGCTTGGGAGGTTTCTGTCGCGTTGATTTCCTTAGGCTGCGCCTAATCGTTTTTGTTTTTTTTATTTTTCTTGCCAGAGTAAAATAAATAAATATATCGCAGTCCAGTTCGTGTGTTGTGGTGAGTTGACTGTTTAAGGGACTGTGAAAATCGTTTCAATGAGCCCACACTTGGCTAGTCTATGTTTGTACCGGTTTTCTTTTCTGTGTGCTGTGCTCTGAATCGCCGCTGCCTGAGATGTAGGTCCTCTAGTGTATTTTACACGCACACGCGTTTCTGCAGGCTGGCAGAGCAATGCTGTCTCCTCTATTCTACACGCACACGCGTTTCTGCAGGCTGGCAGAACAATGCTGTCTCCTCTATTCTACACGCACACGCGTTTCTGCAGGCTGGCAGAACAATGCTTTCTCCTCTATTCTACACGCACACGCGTTTCTGCAGGCTGGCAGAACAATGCTTTCTCCTCTATTCTACACGCACACGCGTTTCTGCAGGCTGGCAGAACAATGCTTTCTCCTCTATTCTACACGCACACGCGTTTCTACAGGCTGGCAGAACAATGCTTTCTCCTCTATTCTACACGCACACGCGTTTCTGCAGGCTGGCAGAACAATGCTTTCTCCTCTATTCTACACGCACACGCGTTTCTACAGGCTGGCAGAACAATGCTGTCTCCTCTATTCTACACGCACACGCGTTTCTGCAGGCTGGCAGAGCAATGCTGTCTCCTCTATTCTACACGCACACGCGTTTCTGCAGGCTGGCAGAACAATGCTTTCTCCTCTATTCTACACGCACACGCGTTTCTGCAGGCTGGCAGAGCAATGCTTTCTCCTCTATTCTACACGCACACGCGTTTCTGCAGGCTGGCAGAACAATGCTTTCTCCTCTATTCTACACGCACACGCGTTTCTGCAGGCTGGCAGAACAATGCTGTCTCCCATATTCTACACGCACACGCGTTTCTGCAGGCTGGCAGAGCAATGCTGTCTCCCATATTCTACACGCACACGCGTTTCTGCAGGCTGGCAGAGCAATGCTGTCTCCTCTATTCTACACGCACACGCGTTTCTGCAGGCTGGCGCATCACACATGACGAGGCAATCCACACACTTTCTCCTCTATTCTACCCGGGACGCTTTCGCACTGGCAGCACAATGCCGTCTACCTCTGTTCTAAACGCACACGCGTTTCTGCAGGCTGGCAGAGCAATGCTTGTCTTTGTGTGTGATTACGTCACCTATCAGCCCTGCTGCTGCCTCCCCCCGTGCACGCTGCAATATATAAAAAATAAAACAAACACGCACACGCACAAATAATTGGACGCAAATAACAACACTCAAACATGCGTGTGAAGAAATGAGTTTTATACTCTGTGAGAGCTGTCTGTGTATTGCAGTGCAGCTCGTGCGGAAGTGGTTTCTGTGTGATCGTGTCTGTGTATTGCAGTGCAGTGCAGCTCGGGTGGAAGTGGTTTCTGTGTGATCGTGTCTGTGTATTGCAGTGCAGCTCGGGTGGAAGTGGTTTCTGTGTGATCGTGTCTGTGTATTGCAGCGCAGCTCGGGTGGAAGTGGTTTCTGTGTGATCGTGTCTGTGTATTGCAGTGCAGCTCGGGTGGAAGTGGTTTCTGTGTGATCGTGTCTGTGTATTGCAGTGCAGCTCGGGTGGAAGTGGTTTCTGTGTGATCGTGTCTGTGTATTGCAGTGCAGCTCGGGTGGAAGTGGTTTCTGTGTGATCGTGTCTGTGTATTGCAGTGCAGCTCGGGTGGAAGTGGTTTCTGTGTGATCGTGTCTGTGTATTGCAGTGCAGCTCGGGTGGAAGTGGTTTCTGTGTGATCGTGTCTGTGTATTGCAGTGCAGCTCGGGTGGAAGTGGTTTCTGTGTGATCGTGTCTGTGTATTGCAGTGCAGCTCGGGTGGAAGTGGTTTCTGTGTGATCGTGTCTGTGTATTGCAGTGCAGCTCGGGTGGAAGTGGTTTCTGTGTGATCGTGTCTGTGTATTGCAGTGCAGCTCGGGTGGAAGTGGTTTCTGTGTGATCGTGTCTGTGTATTGCAGTGCAGCTCGGGTGGAAGTGGTTTCTGTGTGATCGTGTCTGTGTATTGCAGTGCAGCTCGGGTGGAAGTGGTTTCTGTGTGATCGTGTCTGTGTATTGCAGTGCAGCTCGGGTGGAAGTGGTTTCTGTGTGATCGTGTCTGTGTATTGCAGTGCAGCTCGGGTGGAAGTGGTTTCTGTGTGATCGTGTCTGTGTATTGCAGTGCAGCTCGTCCAGCATAAAACGGTACGTCATGCGCCTGCGTTAGACTCGTTCGTTACGAACGATCCGTTTGCTATAAGATGTGCGTGTTGCGCCAAACGACGCAATACCACGACAGGTTTCTGTGTGATCGTGTCTGTGTATTGCAGTGCAGCTCGGGTGGAAGTGGTTTCTGTGTGATCGTGTCTGTGTATTGCAGTGCAGCTCGGGTGGAAGTGGTTTCTGTGTGATCGTGTCTGTGTATTGCAGTGCAGCTCGGGTGGAAGTGGTTTCTGTGTGATCGTGTCTGTGTATTGCAGTGCAGCTCGGGTGGAAGTGGTTTCTGTGTGATCGTGTCTGTGTATTGCAGTGCAGCTCGGGTGGAAGTGGTTTCTGTGTGATCGTGTCTGTGTATTGCAGTGCAGCTCGGGTGGAAGTGGTTTCTGTGTGATCGTGTCTGTGTATTGCAGTGCAGCTCGGGTGGAAGTGGTTTCTGTGTGATCGTGTCTGTGTATTGCAGTGCAGCTCGGGTGGAAGTGGTTTCTGTGTGATCGTGTCTGTGTATTGCAGTGCAGCTCGGGTGGAAGTGGTTTCTGTGTGATCGTGTCTGTGTATTGCAGTGCAGCTCGGGTGGAAGTGGTTTCTGTGTGATCGTGTCTGTGTATTGCAGTGCAGCTCGGGTGGAAGTGGTTTCTGTGTGATCGTGTCTGTGTATTGCAGTGCAGCTCGGGTGGAAGTGGTTTCTGTGTGATCGTGTCTGTGTATTGCAGTGCAGCTCGGGTGGAAGTGGTTTCTGTGTGATCGTGTCTGTGTATTGCAGTGCAGCTCGGGTGGAAGTGGTTTCTGTGTGATCGTGTCTGTGTATTGCAGTGCAGCTCGGGTGGAAGTGGTTTCTGTGTGATCGTGTCTGTGTATTGCAGTGCAGCTCGGGTGGAAGTGGTTTCTGTGTGATCGTGTCTGTGTATTGCAGTGCAGCTCGGGTGGAAGTGGTTTCTGTGTGATCGTGTCTGTGTATTGCAGTGCAGCTCGGGTGGAAGTGGTTTCTGTGTGATCGTGTCTGTGTATTGCAGTGCAGCTCGGGTGGAAGTGGTTTCTGTGTGATCGTGTCTGTGTATTGCAGTGCAGCTCGGGTGGAAGTGGTTTCTGTGTGATCGTGTCTGTGTATTGCAGTGCAGCTCGGGTGGAAGTGGTTTCTGTGTGATCGTGTCTGTGTATTGCAGTGCAGCTCGGGTGGAAGTGGTTTCTGTGTGATCGTGTCTGTGTATTGCAGTGCAGCTCGGGTGGAAGTGGTTTCTGTGTGATCGTGTCTGTGTATTGCAGTGCAGCTCGGGTGGAAGTGGTTTCTGTGTGATCGTGTCTGTGTATTGCAGTGCAGCTCGGGTGGAAGTGGTTTCTGTGTGATCGTGTCTGTGTATTGCAGTGCAGCTCGGGTGGAAGTGGTTTCTGTGTGATCGTGTCTGTGTATTGCAGTGCAGCTCGGGTGGAAGTGGTTTCTGTGTGATCGTGTCTGTGTATTGCAGTGCAGCTCGGGTGGAAGTGGTTTCTGTGTGATCGTGTCTGTGTATTGCAGTGCAGCTCGGGTGGAAGTGGTTTCTGTGTGATCGTGTCTGTGTATTGCAGTGCAGCTCGGGTGGAAGTGGTTTCTGTGTGATCGTGTCTGTGTATTGCAGTGCAGCTCGGGTGGAAGTGGTTTCTGTGTGATCGTGTCTGTGTATTGCAGTGCAGCTCGGGTGGAAGTGGTTTCTGTGTGATCGTGTCTGTGTATTGCAGTGCAGCTCGGGTGGAAGTGGTTTCTGTGTGATCGTGTCTGTGTATTGCAGTGCAGCTCGGGTGGAAGTGGTTTCTGTGTGATCGTGTCTGTGTATTGCAGTGCAGCTCGGGTGGAAGTGGTTTCTGTGTGATCGTGTCTGTGTATTGCAGTGCAGCTCGGGTGGAAGTGGTTTCTGTGTGATCGTGTCTGTGTATTGCAGTGCAGTGCAGCTCGGGTGGAAATTGAAATCTTTAAATACTGCACCAGAACTCAAATATATTCCTACTCGTAACGACAGGGGCAGGCGAAGCCAACATTTAAATCTGCTTCACACTTCCGCTCCGCCCCTGTCAGGTGACGGGGTCTCTTTCCTTTCCGTTCGCTTTCACTGCCCGGGCTGCCTTTTTTTTGTCCGCTCGTCGGCACCACGTGTGGATCGCAGCCGAACCGGACCCGATAGCAAACTCGAACCTGCCGCCGAGACCGAGCGGAGAAGCGGAGCCGCCGACATGGGATCGACGTTTGAGCAAATGCGGGCGAACGTGGGAGAGTTACTGCGAGGAATCGACAGGTAGAGGCGCCGCCCGGCAGCGAGGCTCGGCCTGCAGGGGCTTCTATAGCGGACCGAAATATCAGGCTTTTATATTGAAGCGTGACAAACACGTTAATAAAACCCTCGGTGTCGTTGTGAATAGTCTGTGCAAGTAGCTGGTTAACGTGTGTGCGTGTAAAGGAATTACAGAATGAAAATAAAAGGTCATATCCAATGATTGCAGCAAGTTGGTTGTATATGTAAAGATACAGAACTGTTTCGGTGTGAGGGTGCGTGTTTGCACAGGGTCTCTGCTGTGAGTGAGTTGGGGTCTGTAATGGGAGCCTGCAGAGGGACCCCTGTTTAAACACCGGGTCTGTCTCGGCTCAGGACTCTTTATATTCCCTCTCTCTCTGTCCTTCAGGTATAATCCTGAGAATCTGGCCACGCTGGAGCGCTATGTGGAGACCCAGGCTCGGGAGAATGCGTACGATCTGGAGGCAAACTTGGCTGTGCTTAAACTGTGGGTTCAACCAGCTGCTCAATAATAATAATAATCATAATCATCATCATAACAATAATCATCATCGTCATTATGTATATACGGGATTGGGAATGAGACTCCTGCTGCACAGCAGTGTGATCCAGTCCAGGTTTTACTAGCAGCTTGATCAGCCCCCAGTGTGTCTAGGGAACAAGCTCAGGTGTGTCTCATTATTAAACTCCTAGTGAAAGCAGGACTGGATCACACTGCTGCGCAGCAGGAGTCTGATTATTAAACTCCCAGTGAAACCAGGACTGGATCACACTGCTGCGCAGCGGGAGTCTGATTATTAAACTCCTAGTGAAAGCAGGACTGGTTCACACTGCTGTGCAGCGGGAGTCTGATTATTAAACTCCTAGTGAAAGCAGGACTGGATCACACTGCTGTGCAGCGGGAGTCTGATTATTAAACTCCTAGTGAAACCAGGACTGGATCACACTGCTGCGCAGCAGGAGTCTGATTATTAAACTCCCAGTGAAACCAGGACTGGATCACACTGCTGCGCAGCGGGAGTCTGATTATTAAACTCCTAGTGAAAGCAGGACTGGTTCACACTGCTGTGCAGCGGGAGTCTGATTATTAAACTCCTAGTGAAAGCAGGACTGGATCACACTGCTGTGCAGCGGGAGTCTGATTATTAAACTCCTAGTGAAACCAGGACTGGATCACACCGCTGTGCAGCGGGAGTCTGATTTCCATCCCTGCAGATATTATAGATACTGAGGATGTGGTGTTTCTTGCTGTGTGTGTTTCTTGCTGTGTATTGAAGTCTCCTGTAACCTTCCTTGCTGTGTGTGTTTCTCTGCTCCAGGTACCAGTTTAACCCAGCGTTCTTCCAGACCTCCATCACCTCTCAGATCCTGCTCAAGGCACTGACCAACCTGCCCCACACCGACTTCACCCTGTGCAAGTGCATGATAGACCAGACACATGTATCCTTCATACAGAGAGGAGATCTTAAAAATCCATTCTCTCACCTCTTATTAGCTTTATTAACAGGATCACTGGCCCCTCCCTTTACAGGAGCGCTGACCCTCATAAAAATCCATTCGCTCACCTCTTATTAGCTTTATTAACAGGATCACTGGCCCCTCCCTTTACAGGAGCGCTGACCCTCATAAAAATCCATTTGCTCACCTCTTATTAGCTTTATTAACAGGATCACTGGCCCCTCTCTCTTAAAGGAGTGCTGACCATCTTTAAAATCTATTCGTTCAGCTGTGATTAGCAGTAGCTTGTAATTTCCCGGTGAGCAGGCAGGGGGCGTTGTTGATTCCTTAACCCTCCCTGCTAGGAGGAGGAGCGTCCTATCAGACAGATCCTGTACCTAGGAAACCTGCTGGAGACCTGCCACTTCCAGTCCTTCTGGGTAAGACTGCTGGAGCCGGGAGAGAGCGAGAGAGACGCTCCCCTGCCAAATACTGTCCTGGGCTTAAAGGAGCAAGCTGAAAACGGACTGCAAACAAGAGGGAGGGAGGAAGGGAGGGGGTGGCTTGGTCGAAGTCTTAAAAGGAGTTGACGTCTCAGGGATGGAATGAGACTCCTGTTGCACAGCAGTGTCACCCAGTCCAGGTTTTACTACCAACTTGATCAGCCCCCAGTGTGTCTCGCTAACAAGCTCAGGTGTGCCTTATTAAACTCACAGTGAAACCAGGAATCATATTTCCATCCCTGCATAGTTAACTCAGACCGGGGAGGGGGAGGGTTATCAAGGGTTTAAAAGGCTACGAGCCTTGCTGGTGAATCTCTGGGATCCTTTGACCCCCGACTCAACGCAGTTCTGAGATCGATCAGCTGCTGGAAGCGGACGAGCGCTGAGGGGCTGAGAGGACCCCTCCATCGGGAACGTGCTTGTGTTAACTCTGTCTCTCGCTCTGTGTCTCTCTCTCGTGATTCGCGGTTCTGCAGCAAGGTCTGGAGGAGAACAGGGAGCTGATCGACGGGATAACCGGGTTCGAGGACTCTGTGCGCAAATGTGAGCCAACAAACCCTGATTAAAAACTTGATAGTGTGTGTCTCTGTGACAGACCGTCCCTCTCTCCTCTCTCCTCTCCCTGTACCTCAGTGTTGTATCAGTTAATCTGTGGTGTGTCTGTGTCTCTTATAATATGTTTCGAAGTGTTCGATGGCTGTCTCTGATCGTGTTGAGAGTGTGTTTCGTTCTCTTGCACTGTGTCTGTGTGACAGACCCTCTCCCCTCTCCCCTCACTCTGTACCTCAGTGTTGTATCAGTTTATCTGTGGTGTGTCTGTGTCTCTTATAATATGTTTCAAAGTGTTCGGTGGCTGTCTCTGATCATGTTGAGAGTGTGTTTCGTTCTCTTGCACTGTGTCTGTGTGACAGACCCTCTCCCCTGTCCCTGTACCTCAGTGTTGTATCAGTTCATCTGTGGTGTGTATGTGTCTCTTATATGTTTCGAAGTGTTCGTCTCTAATCATGAAAGGGTTATATATGTCAAGTCATTCTATTTTAAGATAAATGATAAATATGATAATACAAGATATAATGTTTAACTGTGGATTAACCATGTCTGTCTCTCTCTCTCTCCAGTCATCTGTCACGTGGTGGGCATCACGTACCAGAACATTGACAGGAGGCTGCTGGCAGAGATGCTGGGAGATCAAACAGGTGAGAGTGGGGGTGCGATCACCTCAATAAAACTGGAGCCCAAACGCTGCTCTGCTTGACTCGGTTTAGTTTCAATAACACTGATGAAGGCACTGGAGCCCAAACTGTGGCTTGACCATGTTTGTTTCTCTAACACTGATGAAGGCACTAGAGCCCAAACGCTGCTCTGCTTGACTCGGTTTAGTTTCAGTAACACTGATGAAGGCACTGGAGCCCAAACACTGCTCTGCTTGACTCAGTTTAGTTTCAATAATACTGATGAAGGCACTAGAGCCCAAACGCTGCTCTGCTTGACTCAGTTTAGTTTCAGTAACACTGATGAAGGCTCTAGAGCCCAAACGCTGCTCTGCTTGACTCAGTTTAGTTTCAGTAACACTGATGAAGGCACCGGAGCGCGAACGCTGCTCTGCTTGACTCGGTTTAGTTTCAATAACACTGATGAAGGTACTGGAGCCCAAACGCTGCTCTGCTTGACTCAGTTTAGTTTCAATAACACTGATGAAGGCATTATCTAAACTCCTCTCTCTCTCTCTCTCTCTCTCTGTCTCTGTATCTCTCAGATGTGCAGATCAAGTCCTGGTTGAGTAAGTACGGATGGACAGAAAACGAGGACGGGCAGATCTTTGTGTACAGCCAGGAGGAGAACGTCAAACCCAAAAACATTGTGGAGAAGATCGACTTCGAGAGTGAGTAGCACAGTAGAGCTGAGCCTAAAAATTATTGGACATTACCAGAGTGGGGAGAAAATAATACAAATAATAATTAGCAATGACTGAATAAATTAAAAAACAAACAAAGCCATATTAAACTCTTGTAAAGGCATTGTGTGAACATTCCCCTGGTGAACTCAGGGCTGCACGGTGCCTCTCTCTCCTCCTCTCTCTCTCTCTCTCTCTCTCTCGAGTGAGCTCCGAAACACAGGCTTGACATTGAAGGTGGAGTTCATCGTCCTGGGTGTTTGCTCTCTCTCTCTCTCTCTCTCTAGGTGTTTCCAGTATTTTGTCCACATCACAGTAACTGCACGCTCCTTGAAAACACTTTGCAGCTTTTCCATTTCTTTCTGTAAAACCCTGTCTCAAAATAAACTCGTTTTATCCAGAAAAGAGGAATAAAGAATATCTGTGTGGTTTTTCTAGTCTTGATTTCTCCAGCGATGTAATTACCCTGCACTGTGATAATAATGAGCTCTAGTCTAGACACGCCCCTCTCAGTACATTCATAATAATGAACTCTAGACACGCCCCTCTCAGTATATTCATAATAATGAACTCTAGACACGCCCCTCTCAGTGCATTCATAATAATGAGCTCTAGATGCTCCCCTTTCTGCACATTCATAATAATGAGTTCTAGACACTCCCCTCAGTACATTCATAATGAGCTCTAGACACTCCCCTCTCAGTACATACATAATAATAAACTCTAGACAATCCCCTTTCAGTACATTCATAATAATGAGCACTAGACACTCCCCTCTCAGTACATTAATAATAATGAGCTCTAGTCTAAACACTCTACTCTCATACATTAATAATAATGAGCTCTAGTCTAAACACTCCACTCTCAGGACATTAATAATAAGCTTCCAAATTGTAGTTGCATATTTTAAACCACAAGAGGGCACCAGAGCTACGGTGCTCGATCACAAGTTCAGCCCCGGTTGGCTTAAATTTTCCAGTGGGCGAATTTGAAGTGTTTCAGAAACAAAGCTACTGCTTCAAGTCACGGGTTTCAAACCAGGTAAAATGTGATGCTTAAAAGTTTAAAGCAGAGCAGCGTTTGGGCTCTAGTGCCTTCATCAGTGTTACTGAAACTAAACTGAGTCAAGCAGAGCAGCCTTTGAGCTCTAGTGCCTTCATCAGTGTTACTGAAACTAAACTGAGTCAAGCAGAGCAGCGTTCGGGCTCTAGTGTCTTCATCAGTGTTACTGAAACTAAACTGAGTCAAGCAGAGCAGCGTTTGGGCTCTAGTGCCTTCATCAGTGTTACTGAAACTAAACTGAGTCAAGCAGAGCAGCGTTTGGGCTCTAGTGCCTTCATCAGTGTTACTGAAACTAAACTGAGTCAAGCAGAGCAGCGTTTGGGCTCTAGTGCCTTCATCAGTGTTACTGAAACTAAACTGAGTCAAGCAGAGCAGCGTTTGGGCTCTAGTGCCTTCATCAGTGTTACTGAAACTAAACTGAGTCAAGCAGACCAGCGTTTGGGCTCTAGTGCCTTCATCAGTGTTACTGAAACTAAACTGAGTCAAGCAGAGCAGCGTTTGGGCTCCAGTGCCTTCATCAGTGTTACTGAAACTAAACTGAGTCAAGCAGAGCAGCGTTTGGGCTCCAGTGCCTTCATCAGTGTTACTGAAACTAAACTGAGTCAAGCAGAGCAGCGTTTGGGCTCTGCCTCCAGTGTTTTACCTGTTCTTGATTGTTAAGCACACCCTGTCCTGGAGGCACTGACCAGCCACACCTGAACTTCAGGAATGTCCCATCATTAAAACAACTAAAACAGACTGACCCCCCCCCCCCCCCCCATTTTGAAATGAACAAGACTTGTCAAGTATGGGAAATAATAATATTCTGTTGACCTTCGTCTTGTGGATCTGTTGCTTCTGATGTGCTCACTGTTTGAATTTACCTCTCTGTGCTTTACAATGCTTCCCTGTGCTATACCAGACCTCTCTGTGCTTTACAATGCTTCCCTATGCTTTACCAGACCTCTCTGTGCTTTACAATGCTTCCCTAATGCTTTACCAGACCTCTCTGTGCTTTACAATGCTTCCCTATGCTTTACCAGACCTCTCTGTGCTTTACAATGCTTCCCTATGCTTTACCAGACCTCTCTGTGCTTTACAATGCTTCCCTATGCTTTACCAGACCTCTCTGTGCTTTACAATGCTTCCCTATGCTTTACCAGACCTCTCTGTGCTTTACAATGCTTCCCTATGCTTTACCAGACCTCTCTGTGCTTTACAATGCTTCCCTATGCTTTACCAGACCTCTCTGTGCTTTACAATGCTTCCCTATGCTTTACCAGACCTCTCTGTGCTTTACAATGCTTCCCTATGCTTTACCAGGCCTCTCAGGAAATGATACTGTTTAAGTTATAGCTTGTTATTTATGATAAAATAATAATAATAATAATAATAATAATAATAATAATAATAAAAATAATAATAATAAAACAGCAACTAAAGAAGAAATAGGGAAGAAAAGAAGAAATAGGGTAAACGAGTCACAGGAAACTCACAGAACTTGTCAGATCTGTGTCAAGCTAAACAGGGACTCTAGAGCACAGGGGCCGGTAATGCATAATGAAACAGTGTGACCTAGTTACAGGAAACTTGCACCACACACAAGAACACACACATACGACACACACACACACACACACACACAGTGGCTGCTGCTGTTGCGCTTGCACAAAACATTTCTACAATCCGTGTCCCTGCAAAAATAAAAACAGGTCTTGTGCACACATCTTGTGTTTTTTTTTAACAATAGTTTCTGATGTAAACTGCCTCCAATAGCGAGACGGTTCTTTTATATTGCATTGAAATGTTGCAAAGAAAAAGCAACTTCCTGTGACACTGAGCAAAAAACCACACGGGTCCTGCAGACAGAAACCTCAGCAATGAAAAAAAAAAAAAAACTTATATTACTATATATATACACACACACACACAACACCATTCGGCATTCAACGCGAATTTGGTTGAAAACTGTCTGTGTAACTTACTATCTATAGTTTCCACACAGGACGTTAGTTATTTGGTTTTCAACTAACCAACACAAATCTACTATACACACGCGTAAGATCAGCGCATTCAACTAAACCAAACTTATATATTAATATATATATATAATATATACACACACACACACACACAGTAAGACAAGCGCATTCAACTAAACCAAACTATATATTATATATATATACACACACACACACACACAGTAAGACAAGCGCATTCAACTAAACCAAACTTATATTACTATATATATACACACACACACACACACACACGTTAAGACAAGCGCATTCACTAAACCAAACTTATTTCCTATATATATATTACACACACACACACACACAGTAAGACAAGCGCATTCAACTAAACCAAACTTATATATGGTGTCTATATATGCATAATACACACGTAACGTTGATTTGGTTTGATATCAATGAATATAGTATATATACTATCACGCATTGTGTGTCAACAACTGTAAGATTTGGTTTTGAATTATTAACTATATATATATAAATATAGTACACACACCCACACACACAGTAAGACAAGGCGCATCAACTAAACCAACTTGATATTACTGTATATATATACCCATGTCAGCATTCCACAGCACCCAAGTTTGACAAGCGCATTAGAACTAAACCAAACACAGTAAGTTGATTTATTTAATATAATGATATATATATACTATATGTGTGTTGTGGGTCATTCTGTTTCGCGTAAGTTGATTTTGGTTGTTATATACTATATATATATACACACACACAACTAAAGCCATTCTATTCGCGTAAGTTGATATACTACTTATACACCATACACAGTATAGACAAGCGTGTCACTAAACCAAACTATTTACTATATATATATATTGTTACAACACACACACACACAAGTGCAGAGACAAGCGCATTCAACTAAACCAAACTATATTACTATATATATATATATACACACACACACACACAAACAAGCAGCATTCATTCTGTTCCGTAAGTTGATTTGGATTATATTACGCATTCAACTAAACCAAACTTATATACGAAACCAAAGGAGATTTCCTATATATATATACATATACACACACACACAAGCGCATTCAACTCAACCATTGATTTGGTTTATACTATATAGTATATATATGGTTTATATACACCACACACTGTTCACGTACAGTTGATTTGACTAAACCAAAGATAATGAACTATAGTGCCAACTTATATTACTAATGCATATACTTTTACTATTATATATACTCACACACACACACACAATCTGTTTCCACAACATTAAGACCCACATTAACTTAACCCATTAGATTACTAATGCGATCATATACACACACACATCCACGCGTAAGACAAGCGCATTCACTAAACCGCTCAATATAATTACATATATATATATATTACACACACACACACACACACACCCACACATTCGCATGGTAACAAGATTTGCGCATCAATGAAACCTCACAATATTATATACACACACACACACACAGTAAGACAAGCGCATTCAACTAAACCAAACTTATATTACTATATATATATATACACACACACACACAGAAGACAAGCGCATTCAACGAAACCGTAACTTGAGTTTGGTTTGAATAGAATCCACACACCCAGATGATATGTGTGTGTGGGTTTGTCATGTCATTCTGTTCGCGTACACGATTTAGACAAATAGAGTGATATATATATACACTAAACCAAACTGTTGATTATAACATATATGACATTCACGGGAAAAAGCGTCAAGTTGCAACCGAACGTTGAGATTACACACAAGCACACATACAAACACACACACAGGAAGACCAGCACAACTAACCAAACTTATAGACTAAATATAATATATATCCACACACACACACACAGTAAGACAAGCGCATTTAAAAGCAGGTATAGATAAATGCTACAGCTGTTTAAAGAGCGCCTGTGTAATTCTCAGCTTGAATTCCCAAATCTATTATTTGTTTAAAATAAAGAGGGCATGTGTTTTTGTGTGTAAGGGTTTCCACACACACACTGAGACACCCACACTGAGACACAGACACACAGAAACACACACTGAGAAACACACTGGACACACTGTGTCTGGGTGACTACTTGGTGTGACACAGACACCTGTTTGACTCTGTGTGACACTTACACTCACTGACTACATTGGAGACACACTGAGACACACACACACTGAGATGACACACACTGAGACACACATACTGAGGCACAGACACACTGAAACACACACTGAGACACAGACACACTGAAACACACACTGTGAAACATACACTGAGACACAGACACACACACACTGAAACAGACACACTGAGACACAGACACACTGAGATGACACACACTGAGACACAGACACACTGAGATGACACACAGAGAGACACAGACACACACACACACTGAGATGACACACACTGAAACACACTGTGACACAGACACACTGAGATGACACACACTGAAACACACTGTGACACAGACACACTGAGATGACACACACTGAAACACACTGTGACACAGACACACTGAGATGACACACACTGAAACACACTGTGACACAGACACACTGAGATGACACACACTGAGAGACACAGACACACACACACTGAGATGACACACACTGAGAGACACAGACACACACACACTGAGATGACACACACTGAGACACAGACACACACACACTGACTGACACACACTGACACACACTGACACTCACTGAGACACAGACACACACACACTGAGATGACACACACTGAGACACAGAGGTATTTGTTTTCCTTGCACGAAACAACCTCTCATGTCGAGCTGTTACACCTTCGTGAATGTCAGTTAAAGTATTGCACCGGTAGAAAAAAAACAAAACCAAAAAAACAAAACCCAATTCTCTTTTGAAATGGTGGATGTGAAGTTAATCGCATATTCATGAGACACAAGCCTTCCCCCTAACCGCAGCAGGGCAATCTCACGGTTACTCCCTGGAGGCGAGGCGCAAACAGCGGAGACTCAGGGAGAAGCGGAGCCGCGGTTACACACCGTGTGTGAGAGAGACAGAGAGACAGAGACACCCCGGAGACTCGGGGAGAAGCGGAGCCGCGGTTACACACCGTGTGTGAGAGAGACAGAGAGACAGAGACACCCCGGAGACTCGGGGAGAAGCGCAGCCGCGGTTACACACCGTGTGTGAGAGAGAGAGAGACAGAGACACCCCGGAGACTCGGGGAGAGAGACAGAGAGACAGAGACACCCCGGAGACTCGGGGAGAAGCGCAGCCGCGGTTACACACCGTGTGTGAGAGAGACAGAGAGACAGAGACACCCCGGAGACTCGGGGAGAAGCGCAGCCGCGGTTACACACCGTGTGTGAGAGAGACAGAGACACCCCGGAGACTCGGGGAGAAGCGCAGCCGCGGTTACACACCGTGTGTGAGAGAGACAGAGACACCCCGGAGACTCGGGGAGAAGCGCAGCCGCGGTTACACACCGTGTGTGAGAGAGACAGAGACACCCCGGAGACTCGGGGAGAAGCGCAGCCGCGGTTACACACCGTGTGTGAGAGAGACAGAGACACCCCGGAGACTCGGGGAGAAGCGCAGCCGCGGTTACACACCGTGTGTGAGAGAGACAGAGAGACAGAGACACCCCGCAGCCTGCTGTAGAGACACGGAGAAGGGGAGATGGTGGATTATCACGCCACGAACAGCCAGCAGTCGCCCCCCGGCTCAGGCCAGACCCACATGGAGCAGCCCGACGAGTGGGACCGGGACCTGCTCCTGGATCCCGCCTGGGAGCGGCAGCAGCGCAAGGTGAGCCGCGGGGCTGGGGAACGCATCGCCGGGCTCTTGAGGCGAGGCGACGGCGAGCGGGAGGTGGGAAACATCGGGGATCCGGACCGGGGCCTGGCTGTCGGGTTTAATAAAAAAAAAAACCCCGGTAAAGCGTGCGCGGTTTTTAATTTCGGGTTTTTAATTTTAATTTGACGTTACACGTTCCCCTTAGAGTCGAGGTCGTTTATGACACCTCACTTCCATGTAAATAAACTATTATAGTCGGTACTAATAGAAGTATAGGGGCAATTAACCTGAATACGGATAGTATAGGGGCAATTAACCTGAATACGGATAGTATAGGGGCAATTAACCTGAACGAGCGCAGCGCTAAGAGTTGTTAATGGTATTACTGAGGTAAAGAAGTGAGTGTTTGTATCTGCATACATTGCGTGTGTTTTTGTCGGGGGCGCTGATAATGGGGCTCGGAGCCTGCATTGCAAGCAGATGCTGATCTTGCCCTGGGTATTGGTAATGAGATAACGGGGCTCCGAGGCTGCGTCTTTTCCGGTTTACGCGTTGCTGAACGCGGGCTTGCTCCCAGACCCCGTGTCACAAGCACCCCTGCGGATCCGCGCTGTGCGCAGCGACGCGCCCGGGGTTACCCTCGGCGAATCTGCAGCGGGGTCCTCTCGTTATGCATGGACGGGGCTTGTTGTTCATGAAAAGTTTGGGGAGTTGTGTCATTTTTAATTAAGGGCGTTTTCTTGTGATGCGGTTGTGTGCAAATAGGTTTTGTGTTTATTATCCGCGGGGTTTTCTTTTTTTTGTTATTGTTTTTCGAGTCTGATCTCTGCCTGGGGAGAGGAGGGGGAACTCGGCTGTATGTTTGACGGTCAAAGTCATTAACAAACACCGCGCCTCTGTGGACTGAATCAAAGCAGTGTAACAGAGAGACTACCACGGAAAGCGCGCAGAGTGGGCAGGGCTGCAACACCAACTTGCTCGATAACCCTATCCATCTATCTGTGTATGTGTGTGTGTATATATATTATATATATATATAATATATAATTTGGAGAGCTTACTACTCTAGAAAGCCAGAATTCATGCAATTCAGCCCAAGTCTGTTTTGTTTAAGCAGGGCGCGATTGCAAAACAGTGAATACAAACAGGTATTGCGTAATTGTGCGTGACGCCTCTTCGGTTTCCATCCTTTCAACGAATTCTACAGTAATAGAATGAAAAAAAAAAAAAACACAGAGCAAAACGGTAAATAAACGCTGGACAGGGCGATACGCCGTGTTAGTAAAGGGCAATAGAGTCAACCTTTACACAAATGAACGCTGTGACGCCTGCATAGGATCTGATAGAGCGAACAGGGCAGGTCTGTGCGTGTCTCTCCGCAGGGGTGGAAATACAAGACTCCACTCCGCATTCCTGGTGTTGCAGAGTCCATCACGTCACACCCGAGCTCCTTACCTAGACTCCCTGGGGGCTGATCAAGCTGCTAGTAAAACCTGGACTGGGTGTCTCAAGGAGATTGTTTCAGGGTTTGTCATTTGGAGGGAGGGAGGGGTTGTCGTGCTTTCTTGAGCCAGCCGGTTTGTGATTCCCGCTGCTGTCAAGTTAGTCTCTTCAGACATTCCTTGCACACACCGGATGCTTTCTTAAACCCATTCTTGTGTAAACAGTTGAAGGAAGTCGCAGTCCAGCTTGTTTGTAACAGTTTTCAGCAAAACTCGTATGTTGTGTGATGAACTGGTTTCCTGAACCTAGTCTTGAGGGTTGATTTGACTAGAGGGGGTGAGGGGGGAAGGGGAGGAGGAAGGCAGGGCTGCTTTTTAGAGGAGAGGGGAGGGGAGGAGGAAACTGCACAACGCTCACACACACACACACACACACACTCGCACTCACTGCGCAACGCTCGCTCACACTGACACACACACACACACACACACACACACACACACACACTAAAGTGTGAGCTCAACGCGGTTGCGAGCAGTGTTACTGTGTCATTCACACTCGCTGCGCAACGCTCGCTCACTCACACACACACACACCCACACACACACACTCACTCACACTCACTGCGCAACACACTGACACACACTCACACACACACACACACACACACACACACTCACACTCACGCAACGTGACGCGTTGCGAGCGACGTTGACCCACACACACACACACACACACACACACACTCACTCACACTCACTGCGCAACGCTCGCTCACACACACACACACACACACACACACACACACACACTCACACTCACTGCGCAACGCTCGCTCACACACACACACACACACACACACTCACTCACTCCAGTGAGTGTGCAAGTGACGCGTTGCGAGCGAGTGTGACTCACCCACACACACACACTCACTGCGCACGCTCGCTCACACTGACACACACACACACTCACACTCACTGCGCAACGCTCGCTCACACACACACACACACACACACACAGTGACGCTGTTTGCACGAGTGTGCCGTGCTTGTGTGGTTGAGTGTGTTAGTGACACGTTGTGCGAGCGAGTGACTGTGTGTGTGTACCAACTCACACACACACACACTCACACTCACACACACACAACACACACACACTCGCTCACACACTGACACACACACACCACTCACTGCCACTCACTGCCACACTGACTGTCATCACACGCACACACACACACACACACACACACTCACACTGACACACACACTGACACTCACACTCACTGCGCAACACTCACATACACACTGACACTTGCACACTCACTCACACTCACTGCACAACACTTGCATACACACGGACACACACACACACACACCACACACACAGAACACTCGACTGTGAGTACACACGTGATGTGTGTGTGTGATAGTGTGACCCACCACTGGGTGTGATTGACACACTGACTGTGTGCAATGGTCTGTGTGTGTGTGTGGTGTGAGTGTAGAACAGTGTTGTCTAGGTAACACGCTCAGGTGTGTCTTTATTAAACCCGTAGTAGAAACCAGGACTGGATCACACTGCTGTGCAATGGGAGTCTTTATTTACTGTCCTGGGTGAGAGGGCACAGATCACAGATTAATCCGAGGCTGTATTGGTTACTGTGACAGGAAGTTTTTTTTCTAGCCCAGCGTTACCCATGATTGTATGTAAACACGGTTTGAGGCGTGTGCGATTGCAGGCGTTGTAGGTAAGTGCAGCATGTTGGTTTTTTTTGCCAGGCACCCATTCGCAGTGCCATCGTGTTTTCAACGCGGTCAATGACTTGGCAGAAGGAAATGGACCCTGGAACGATATACTTTACACCGGGCAACCCCGTCGTTTAAGTGGGACAAGATGTGGCACTCCACCCGCGTGCACCTGGGCCAAAGGGACAGCGGGCAGGGGGTCTGACCAGTCATGGGGGGAGGAAGAGGTGCTTGAGGGAGAAGGGGTGGGGGCTTGCATTGATCAATAGTTATTACAAAGCCGGTCAAGGCAGATGATTGAAATCCAGCGACAGGATGCACACCACAGCTTACAGGATACCAGCACCCGTGTTAGAGACGAGAGTAACAGCAAGATGTGCACAGCTAGTGAAGAGACCAGTGATCCTGGTGAGAGGGAACCAGCCCGGGATAGTGGGCGGAAACCGAGGGTTAAGTGGCCAGGAGCCTGTGAGAACGTGGCTGTTCCGAGAGCTTCGTTAGTTCGTGCGTTAGGAAGTGGCTGGGAGCGCCACGATAGCTCAGCAGGGTAGCACTGTACGGTGAATGGAAACTCCAGCTGAGGAATTCAAGTGCGCTAAGGTTTGGCTGGAAGTGACACTGATGGAATCGCGGGACGAGTGTGTGAGGGAGGCAGCCCTCGTCCTCAGAACTGGGAGAAAGTGGGCAGCAAAGGACTCCCTTCATATTGGTGATCTCATGGGGCAAGTGCAACAGGGAAGAGGAGGCCTTGGTCTCGGAACTTATCTTTGCAAAAGCCGAGTCCAATATTAGCATCACTCGTAACGCTACTAGACTGCGAGGTTCTGCAGCTGTCTTTAAAGAAGACGCTCTCATCAATACATTTCTGAAATGTGTCTTGCTGAAGTGGGCTGCGATTCTTGGAGGGGTTCACTGCTGCAGATGGATAGACCCTGCTCTGGTTCCAGGGATCCGCTCCTGTACCGAGTGTGATTTACCCAGGGATCAGGTAGAATTACAATTGCTACTGAAAGGCCACCGCGCACTGGAGCGACCCCGATATGACAGCGACACGGTTTGCGGGGTCACCGAAAGTGGTGGAAACCACGATCGAATGACAAGTAAATGCAGAATTAAACCCGAATCAATCATGTGGTGTAGTTACAATCACGCAGGTCTGCCAAGGCTGCAGTCACGTTCAGATTGTAAGTGCAGTTAATGAATTGCACGATTGCCTTTTCTGACTGAGCCCAGGTCAAGCTCGTTGAAGCTTCTCTAGACGCGTGACTGTTCACTCAGGCTTGTGATCGTCGTGCACTTTGAGGGAGATAAAGAACAGCTGGGGAGTCCAGTATTGAAAGAATCAGGCTCTGGGTGTCTCTTTTTTTAATTGCGCAGTTTAACTCTGAGCGCTTGGACTGCAGAGTCGTAAACACACACACACACTCTCCCCTCTCCCTCTCTCTCCGAACGATGATCTCAAGGAGAGTGTGTGTGCGAGATAGGAGAGGGAGATCCAGAGAGGAGAGTGTGTCTGTGTGAAGAGAGGGAGAAGTCTCTCTCTCTGTCTCTCCTCTCTCTCCTCACAAACACACTCTTTCTCCTCTCTCTCTGTCTCTCTCTCTCTCTCACACACACACTCTCTCTCCTCTCCCTCTCTCTCTCTCTCCCTCTCCTTCTCTCTGTCTCTCCTCCAGTCCTCAGTGTGTGTGTCACTTTCCCCAGCTCCTCCTTGTGTGTGTTTTGCATTGTTTTGTGTTGGGCGTGTGTGCCTGGTGACTTCATCAGGACTGAACCCAGCGAATGAGCACGCCCGAAATTACTGAACCCAGCACACACTACTAAAATAGTCTTTTAATTACAAATTTCATCCAGATGAATTGGAGTCTTTGGGAAAGAGAGGCAGGCAGGCATTGTTGGTAGTAAATCCTCGCAGTGCTGGGCTGTGTTTGCTGTGTACAGACCCAGCTCATATTCCCTGGCCTTGATGTGTCGCTGTGTATTGAGGTGCGAGTGGGCTGCTTCACCAAGCCAGATAAACCGTCCAGAACAACCAAACCCATCCAGAGGGCTGCTTTCCCAGGTACTCTGAGACCTCACACATGCAGTGACCGCTAGAAGACTTTCTCAGCGTCTTCAGTGTAAATTCAATGGCAAGCGTTTCCACTAGAAGTCAAAGTTTGTCTTTTAATTTACATTGAAGACACAGAGTCTTCTAGTAGAAATGTGAATGCAGGAACTGTTAGGCAAACCCTATTTTTTAAATAAATAAATGATGTAACCTACCTGCCTACATTTCTTACGTTATCTCTCCACCCACTCGAGTCAGACAAGGCAGGCGTTTCCACCTCTGAGTTTAAAAACTAACTGAAGGCGCTCCCCCCTCCCCCAGCCTCTCCTGGTCCCTCACAACCCTGCTGGAAACTTCACACTCAAAAAAACGTGAATTAACATCTGACTGCTGTTACATGTTTCAGTGCTTCTCTTCAGCGGGGCGTGCAGGGGTTCAGTTAAAATAAACACTGGTACTCTAGGCGGTCCGGCACCGACCCATTCATCCGTTATTTGGATCAAAGTCTCCACAGGCTCTGACAGTCAGGGGAGGGTGTCGCTGGCATCCGTCGGGCTGAGTCACCTTTCACAGTGAAAGGAGTGTAGAAGCAGCTGCCTGGGTTTGTGTGGGTCTCCGTTCTCCTCCACGGAGTCCAAGAGAAGCAGCGACCATCACAAACCCAGGCAGCTGCTGCTTCGCTCGTTTCTCTTGGTGTGATAAAATCAGCCCAGTCAACGCCAACGGCCCTGGTGTGATTGTCAGCGCTTGATTTCTGTGTAGGCTGCTGGTGTAACCCTCTGTTGCCTTATAAGGAGAGAATGTGGACATTAAAGAGAGATGGCTTGTTGAACTAGTTTGTCAACATTGTGACACAGATAAAGCTTTTGCTGTGTTCTACCGCAGACATGCGCACACACACAGACGCACACACACACATACGCACATACACGCACACACACACAGACGCACACACACACACGCACACACAGACACAGACAGGGGTGAGCTACTCAACCCCAGTGTTGCACAATCTGATTATTCAGCAGGAGCTGTGCACAGAAATCGGGCTGACAGTCAGAGGAGGGGTGTCCTCTCCCTCCCCTGTAACTGACCCTCTCTCCTTTCTGGCTCAGAGTCTGCGAGTGTTGCTTTCAGCTCCCTTTTTGAAAGGATAGTCCCTGCAACTCTACCGCCAAACCCTGCAATGCGATCCCTTGGGGGGGGGGGAGTTAGCGAGGGTTAATACAATGGGGGGGAGAGGTGTAATCTAGCCCTCGCTGTGTCAACAGGATTGTAGTGAACAGAGTCAAAAGAGTCCCTGATACAGTCTTTATTGTTCAAACCCTTGGCTCGATAACTTTCATTATTGTGTTTAGTATAGGAGATCTGCACTGTGTATGTGAGAGTGAGTGTATATGTTTACATAGGTCTTCGAATAGGAAGTCTGCGCTGTGTGGGAGTCACCGAACTCGGAAGCACTATAAACAAGCATGTTTGTGTGTCGCACACGTGTAGCCTCTAATTCCTGTAGATTAATGCAAAACACAATTCCAGGATTACTTTTTTTTTTTTTTTTTTTTTTTTTAATGCTGCAATAATTCCGTCTTGACGGAGCACAGCGAGCAAAAGAACTTCCTTTCCCATGGACTTCCTAACGGGGGCGGGGCGGGGGCTGGGCGGAGAACATCCAGGCAGGTTTTTATTGGAGCAGCATTGCAACTCTCTCTCTCTCTCTCCCCACTCCTGTGACGATCGTGTCCTGTCCGCCCCCCCCATCCCTGCTTGATTCGCTGCCCACACCCTGTGACAGACTGACCTTTGTGTTGCAGGAGTCTGGAAGAATGTCTCGCCTGGTTTCCTAGGAGACAGAGTCCTGGCAAAGGAAAAAGGCGGGGCTCTGTTACTGTGTGATCAGCAGTGTGATCCAGTCCTGCTTTCACTAGGAGTTTAATAATCAGACTACCGCTGCGCAGCAGTGTGATCCAGTCCTGCTTTCACTAGGAGTTTAATTATCAGACTCCCGCTGCGCAGCAGTGTGATCCAGTCCTGCTTTCACTAGGAGTTTAATTATCAGACTCCCGCTGCACAGCAGTGTGATCCAGGCCGCGTTTTACTAGGAGTTTAATAAAACGCACCTGAGCTTGTTATCTACACACACTGCTGGGGCTGGTCAAGCTGCTAGTGAAACCTGGACTGGGTGACACTGCTGTGCAGCAGGAGTCTGATTCCCAGCCCTGCACTGGATGATGTGTGTGGGTGTTTAAGAATCAGAAATAAATTCCTGATTGTTTTGACAGAGTTCCTGTTTGTGTAGCCTTGGCTTCAGGTTGTTTGAGGTTTCATTCTTCGAGAAGTGCCCTGATCCTGCCTCTCTCTCTTTCTCTCTCTCTCTCTCTCTCTATCAGTGTAACTGTAACTAAACTGAGTCGTGCAGACAGGCGTTGTGGCCAGTGTGGTGTTTTCTGCGTGGGTAAATGTTTGTGTTGATGCTTGTGTTCAGATAAACGGTGCTCGGGCAGGCGTGCGTCTTTTTAAATGTCTGAAATAATGTATTATTTGTTTAAATGTCGTTTTAAAGGTGTGTGTTTTCTTAGACTCCTTTGGTTGCCTCCCTTGACGTTGTAAAAATAAACGTCATTCAAGAGAGCAGCTTCAGCAAGGTGTGAAGCACTGGGGCAGGGCTATAGGGGTGTGTGTGGGTATGCACGTGGGTGTGCGTGCGTGTGTGTGTAGGTGCACGTGTGTGTGGGTGTGCGCGTGTGGGTGTGCGTGCGAACACAACGTCGATGGACAACCCAGCGAAGTCGTTCGCTTCACGTCGTGTCACCCACGACAGCGAAGTCTGCTCTGCCACGTAAACTGTCAGACAAACCAACACAACTCCACGTCCTCTGGAAGACACGCGTCGCGTCCCAGCAGCACCGTGTCGACGCAACAGCGCACCCTCCTACAGTGGCTAACCCTCACAATGTCTTTCAGTGAGTAACAGCATTTGTTGGACACCTGCTCTATGATGACGATTAATTATAAGAATAACACATAACGTTGTGTGCAAACTCCCAAAAGACACTCCATGCGGTGTCGACAGAGTCTCGGTGTACCTAATGCGCCAGATTCGTTTACTACTACTAATAATAATAATAATAACAATAATATGTGTTTGCAAGTAGTGATTGAGGGTTTTTCACTGTACACCGAGCTGTGCAGAGCCCTCATGCCGCGGTGAAGGAGAGTCTGGGTTGTTGTTCCACTGCAGAGCCCAGCCATGCTGCTGACGTCACACACAACCAAAGACAGCTGCTGTTATTAATTATTGTTATTAATTAACACGGTGTGCAAACAAATGGTGTTCAAAAATGAATAGATCTTGTATCGCTATATTTTGTAAATATATTTAGGAGATTGCATTGTAATCCACAAACCATACTGATTATAAAATTCAATTAGTTCCGTTGAAGGGGGATAAAAGAGGTTTTAAAAATATGATTGTCAAAGAGATCCTGTTTGAAGGATGGTGTTTGTTTTATTGTTTTATTTTTCCGCATTCTTTTGTATTACTATAATAAAGGTCAAGGATGAGAGATTTGGTTGAATTTGGCGTTTCTGTTTCAAAACGTCCTGAACTCTTCTCTCTGCTCACAGAGAAACTCGAGCCTGCACTTCAGTGCCCCGAGGCTGTGCGTTTCTCGTGCTCGCTGCCCGCCATGCTTGTTGTTTGTCTTGGAGTGTTCTGACTGAGGCAGCGGAATGACGAAAATCCTTAAGCTCGGCTCGGCTCGGCTCTGCTCTGAATTCGGGTGTCTTGTCAGGCCAGAGTTTCATGGTTTGGTTCTGTCATGGCTCGACAAGTTGCCAGTGGAGCACCACCAGACCGAGACCTCGCGGGTGCAACGGGAGACTTCTTGATTAAGAAATACGAAAGATGAAAGCATTCAGCGATGGCTGTGATGTCCCTTTCAATGATAGACACCTTTTTTTCATTTATTCATTATTTTTGGGTGGTTTTTCTTGACATGCTTGTGTGTTTAGTTGGAGGGGGAGTGCAGCACAGTGAGGTCCTGAAAGTTCTTCATGTTAAACTGTGTATGAGCGAGAGAGAGAGAGAGGGGGGGGAGGGGGACCCTTTTAGTCCCGTCCGGTCCCCCCTTTCCTGCATTCCTCAGTGTTGAGATCATCACTCGCACACTCTTGCTAACACTGTGACTGCCTCCTGCACACAGTCCCCAGTTCATTCATTCATTCCAGTCAGCAGCGTACAGGCCACTCCCAGGTGTAGGATTTTTGTTATTGTCTTCAGTGTAAAAGCCAGTGGCTGACGGCAGGTAGAAAATGCTTCTGGGTGTGTCTGTTTGTCCCTGAACTCTGAAGCTGTGGCTATCATTAGGAGAGCCCTGTTTGTGTGTGTGTCCGTCCTCTCTCGCTCTCTCTCTCTGTCTCTCAGATTTCCCATCCCGGTGTCGCTGATGTCATTGAGTGTGTGTGTGTGTGTGTGTGTGTCTCTCTCTCTCTCTCGCTGTCACTGTGATTTCATTGTGTGTGGGCGCGCACCCACTGGTTAGAGCATGGAGGCAGGAAGCCACAGTTAGATCCCTTTCTACTCTCTGGGCGTTGGCGGGGGAAGGCTAATTTTGGTGCCCAGGCTAAGTATAGATGAGAGTACCGGCCAGCGAGGTCCTCACAGCTCCCAGCGTTATCAGAGACGAGCAAACTGCCTGTCTCCCTGTGACAGAGCCTCCTTCCTCCTTACTCGTTCCCCAGTGCACAGCTGAGAGGCAGGGAGGCTGCTGTTTGCACAGGCTCCTGCCAGTTCGGTCTTGTTGAGTTCAGCATTCCTGTGCTGGGAGTGGCGCGCTCTGCATGTCACAGGAACTCATTCCCTTCCTGATGAGCCACTGCAGTGTTAAACACACTTCCTGGCCAAACCCATCAGTGGAAAATGTCCCCTATTTAATAAATAACATTGTATATCATTTTTTTTTTTTAATTGTGTGCAATTATTCAGGATGGCTAAGCTGCTTTGGTTCTCACTGTCTCTCTCTCTCGCTAGCTCTCTCTGTGTCTCACTCCCTGCTCTTTATCCCTTTCTCACTGCCCTGCTCACTCACTCCCCTGCTGTCTCCCCTCTCTCTCTTTTTCTTTCTCTCCCTCTTTCAGACGTTCACAGCCTGGACCACATGGTGTGTGAGGGAGAGAGAAAAAAGAAGAGAGAGAGAGAGTCTGCAAAGTGTCGGACCACACATTTTTGTGTCTCACTCTCTCTCTCCTCTCTCTCTCTCTCTCTCTCTCTCTCTCTCTCTCTCTCTCTCTCTCTCTCAGACGTTCACAGCCTGGTGTAACACACTCTCTCTCTCTCTCTCCCTCTCTCTCTCTCTCTCTCTCTCTCAGAGAGATAGAAGAGAGAGTAGAGAGAGTCTGCAAATGTCGTGACCCCATTGTGGGAGAGAGAGGAGAGGGAGAGAGAGAGAGAGTCTGCAAGTGTCGGACCACCATAACACTCTCTCTCTCTCTCTCTCTCTCTGTCTCTCTCTCTCTCTCTCTCAGACGTTCACAGCCTGGTGTAACACACTCTCTCTCTCTCTCTCTCTCTGTCTCTAGTAGGAGAGAGTCTGCAATTGTCGGGACCACATTGGTGTGAGAGAGAGAGAGAGTTCTCTCTGTCTCTGTCTCCTCTCTCTCTCTCTCTCTCTCAGACGTTCACAGCCTGGTGTAACACACTCTCTCTCTCTCTCTCTCTCTCTCTCTCTCTCGGTGTGGGAGAGAGTCCTCTCAAGTGTCGGCTCTACCTGAACATTTGTGGTGAGTTGAGAGAGAGAGAGAAGAGATACTCAGAGAGATAGAGAGTGTCTGCGAAGTCGTGCAACTGCCACATTGTTTGAGAGGAGAGGGAGAAGAGAAGAGATGAGTCTGCAAGAGAGAGTCTGCAAGTGTGTCTCTTCTCTCTCTCTCTCTCTCTCTCTCCTCTCTCTCTCTCAGACGTTCACAGCCTGGTGTCTCTCTCTCTCTCTCTCTCTCTCTCTGTTCAGAGTTGTCGGGTAATCAAAACATTGTCTCTGAGAGTATCTAGTCCTGACAGCTCTGTCTTCCAGACTGAGTCTGCAAAGGTGGTCAGACGATTTTTTGACAGACACTCTCCTCTCTCTCTCTCTCTCTCTCTCTCTCTCTCTCTCAGCTCAGGTGTTATGGAGTAACCACACTCTCTCTCTCTCACTCTCTCTCTCCTCTCTCTCTCTCTCTCTCTCTCTCTGCAAGTTGTCGGACCACATTGGTGTGTAGAGCAGATAGAGGAGATACAGAAGAGAGAGAGAGAGAGAGAGAGTCTGCAAGTGTCGACCACCGATGGTTGTAACACCACTCTCTCTCTCTCTCTCTCTCTCTCTCTCTCTCTCTCTCTCTCTCTCTCTCTCTCTCAGACGTTTAAAGCCTGACCACATTGTGTGATCCAACATTGTGTGAAGAGAGAGAGAGAGCAAGTGCGGAGACAGAGAGAGAGGTTCTGCAAGGTGTCGGACCACATTGTGTGCTCTCTCTCTCTCTCTCAGACGTTTACAGCCTGGTGTAACACACTCTCTCTCTCTCTCTCTCTCTCTCTCTGTCTCTCTCTCTCTCTCTCTCAGACGTTCACAGCCTGGTGTAACTCTCACTTGCGGAAGTCAGGAACGCAGATCAGCAATATTGAGGAGGATTTCAGAGACGGGCTCAAACTCATGCTGCTGCTGGAGGTCATATCAGGTACACCAAGTGGAGCGCCAGCCAAGCGCTGACCATCTTTACAATCCATTCTCTTATCACCTTTATTAACATTATCCCTTGCTCCCTCAGTCACACTGCAGTGTCTGTCTCTCTCCTCTCTCTCTCCCTCTCTCTCTCTCTCTCTCTCTCTCTCTCTCTCTCTCTCTCTCTCTCTCTCTCTCTCTCTGTCTGCAGGCGAACGTTTACCCAAACCTGAGCGAGGAAAGATGAGGGTCCACAAGATCAACAACGTCAACAAAGCGCTGGACTTCATCGCCAGCAAAGGAGTCAAACTGGTTTCCATCGGAGCCGAGGGTGAGTGGGGAGGGGAGCTCTGAACCCCAGGACTGGGAGCAGCAGCAGCAGCAGGGCTAGTGTGAGTTTGTAACCCTGCTCAAACTCCTGGCTCCTGATCATTTCAATATTAATAATAATAGACTTCATTGAGGGGAGCTCTGAACCCCAGGACTGGGTGCAGCAGCAGCAGCAGCAGGGCTAGTGTGAGTTTCTAACCCTGCTCAAACTCCTGGCTCCTGATCATTGCAATATTAATAATAATAGACTTCATTGAGGGGAGCTCTGAACCCCAGGACTGGGTGCAGCAGCAGTAGGGCTAGTGTGAGTTTCTAACCCTGCTCAAACTCCTGGCTCCTGATCATTGCAATATTAATAATAATAGACTTCATTGAGGGGAGCTCTGAACCCCAGGACTGGGTGCAGCAGCAGCAGCAGGGCTAGTGTGAGTTTCTAACCCTGCTCAAACTCCTGGCTCCTGATCATTGCAATATTAATAATAATAGACTTCATTGAGGGGAGCTCTGAACCCCAGGACTGGGAGCAGGAGCAGCAGCAGGGCTAGTGTGAGTTTCTAACCCTGCTCAAACTTCTGGCTCCTGATCATGGCAATAGTAATAATACTAGACTTCATTGAGGGGAGTTTGACAGTAGTTTTGACCTTTTCCAGTTTAACTGCTTTGACTGTTACTGTGTCTCGTTGGTTCTGTCTCTTGGTATGTGTAAAGCCCGGGGTGATGTCTTCTCCCTGTCACTGGGAAAGGCTTCTGTTTTAATGAAGTGTGGAGGAGAGCTCTCTCATGTCATCAGAGAGAGACAAGAGTTACTTATGATTCATACATTTATACAGGAAATTAACCCAGCCCAGGCCTTGTTTATAAGGGGGTCCTGTCATACACAACACAGTTAATGTTTGTGTGGTCCAGCGTTGGACAATAACGACAAACGCACACGGGAACAGTGATAGAGCGGGGTTAGAGTGCTCTAAAACAGGAATTCATTCATTTATTTAGTTGTGTTTACTGTGTCACAGTTGGTGGGGTTGGGAATAACTCACACACTCGGGTGGAGATGAGACTCCTGTTGCACAGCAGTGTGATCCAGTCCAGGTTTTACTAGCAGCTTGATCAGCCCCAGTGTGTCTAGGGAACAGGCTCTGGTGTGTCTCATTATTAAGAAATTGCTCAAAGTGCTGTTCAGCAGGAGTTCCCATCCCTGTGACACGCACACACCCCCTGGAGAAAGGACGAGTCAGGATAGCATCGCTGCACCTCACCCAGTTACTGATCTGCAGGTTCCAAGTCACTGCACACCGTTCCTATTTCTGTCCCTGTGCCCTGGTATTGAGTACTCAGTGAAACCCACATAACTGGATTATAATCATCCTGGTGTGTTCCTCAGGGCCTCCTGTGTGTGTTCACATGCTGTGTTAGTGATGTGCACGTGGAAGCTGCTTTTCAGCTGCGTTGTTTGTTTTTGTTGTCCTCAAGGCATACGGTCTATCACTTGCTGCCTGTATTGATATGCAGATGGCTCACTTGTTCACTCCTGTGTCCTGCCCCCCCTGTCTCCCTGCCCCTGGCTCACTTGTTCACGCCCGTGTCCTGCCCCCCTGTCTCCCTGCCCCTGGCTCACTTGTCCACTCCTGTGTCCTGCCCCCCCCGTCTCCCTGCCCCTGGCTCGCTTGTTCACGCCCTTGTCCTGCCTCCCCTGTCTCCCTGCCCCTGGCTCACTTGTCCACTCCTGTGTCCTGCCCACCCGTCTCCCTGCCCCTGGCTCGCTTGTTCACGCCCGTGTCCTGCCTCCCCTGTCTCCCTGCCCCTGGCTCACTTGTCCACTCCTGTGTCCTGCCCCCCCTGTCTCCCTGCCCCTGGCTCGCTTGTTCACGCCCGTGTCCTGCCTCCCCTGTCTCCCTGCCCCTGGCTCACTTGTCCACTCCTGTGTCCTGCCCCCCCCGTCTCCCTGCCCCTGGCTCGCTTGTTCACGCCCGTGTCCTGCCTCCCCTGTCTCCCTGCCCCTGGCTCACTTGTCCACTCCTGTGTCCTGCCCACCCGTCTCCCTGCCCCTGGCTCGCTTGTTCACGCCCGTGTCCTGCCTCCCCTGTCTCCCTGCCCCTGGCTCACTTGTCCACTCCTGTGTCCTGCCCCCCCCGTCTCACTGCCCCTGGGTCGCTTGTTCACGCCCGTGTCCTGCCTCCCCCGTCTCCCTGCCCCTGGCTCGCTTGTTCACGCCCGTGTCCTGCCCCCCCAGTCTCACTGCCCCTGGGTCGCTTGTTCACGCCCGTGTCCTGCCTCCCCTGTCTCCCTGCCCCTGGCTCACTTGTTCATGCCCGTGTCCTGCTCTCCTCTCAGAGATCGTGGATGGGAATGCTAAGATGACCCTGGGGATGATCTGGACCATCATCTTGCGCTTCGCAATCCAGGACATCTCCGTCGAAGGTGAATGGGGATATTCCCAGTTGTGTGATTGGATTGTAGTTTAGTGTATTGCACTGTGTTGAATTGTATTGTACTGTAGTGTATTGTATTGTACTGTAGTGTATTATATTGTATTGTAATTCTTCCTCTACTTATCTGTAGAAACCTCTGCTAAGGAGGGACTGCTGCTCTGGTGCCAGCGCAAGACAGCCCCCTACAAGAACGTCAACGTGCAGAACTTCCACATCAGGTATAGACCCCAACCCCAACCCCAACCCCAACCCGAATACGAGACAGGGTTCTACAGTGCCAGAGTTCAGCCCATACTGACATTCCCCCACCTCTCTCTCTCTCTCTAGCTGGAAGGACGGTCTTGCTTTCAACGCCCTGATTCACAGACACAGGCCCGAGCTGATCGACTATGACAAGCTGAGGAAGGTAAAGACACACAGCCCCGCACCCTGTATAGTTATTATAAATCACATGTCAGAAAAGCACCAGTCTCAGTGAAGTGCTTGCCAAGAGGCTTGACTCCGTGTAGGGTACCCCTAATGAACTCTCTCAACTCTCCTTGTGACCCATTCTGTCTGTCTGCAGGACGACCCCATCGCTAACCTGAACAACGCCTTCGAGGTGGCTGAGAAATACCTCGACATCCCCAAGATGCTGGACGCTGAAGGTAGAGAATGTTTTATGCTGAAACTGCCCTCTCCCCCCCTAACCCCTACCGCTGTAACATTAGTCTGGTTCTGTACTTTCCCCCGCCCCCCTAACTTCTCCCGAGGGAGGGCTGGATTGAAGAGGGGGGATCGACAAGGGGAGGGGGGATTGGAGGGGGGGATCGACAAGGGGAGCTGCTCCCCTTGAAGAGGGGGATCGACGCTCCCCCCCCCCCTTGAAGAGAGGGATCGGGGGAGGGGGATCGACTAGCTGGAGGGGGATTGAAGAGGGGGATCCCTAGCTGGGAGGGGGGATTGAAGAGGGGGATCCCCTAGGGGCTCCCCTCCCCCCTGAAGAGGGGGATCTAGCTGGGAGGGGGGATTGAAGAGGGGATCCCCCTAGGGAGGGGATTGAAGAGGGGGATCGACGAGGGGAGGCTGGATTGAAGAGGGGGATCTCCGAGGGGAGGGGATTGAAGAGGGGGATCGACGAGGGAGGGGGATCTCCCCCCCTATCGACGAGGGGAGGGGGGATCGACGAGGGGAGAAAGATAAATCTGAACAGTAGTGTTAGGAGGTGAGATGTTCTCTGACTTTAGAGAATCTAGAGGCAAGGCTGCCTTGCGATTTCTGGCTGGGTTCATTCGTAAGAGGCTCCTGGAATTTTTTCCCTGCAGCAGCTTTGCTTGGAGCGTGTTTTGTTGAAGATGGATAGATTTTTAGATAGCGTGAGTAAGCAGGGGTGGAAATAGCAGTGTGATCCGTTCCTGGTTTTAATAAGACACACCTGAGCTTGTTCCCTAGACACACTGGGGCTGATCAAACTGGTAGTAAAACCTGGACTGGATCACACTGCTGTGCAACAGGAGTCTTGCTTTCTTCCCGTGTGTGTGTGTGTGACTAATTAAAAACACAATCCCCATGTTCTTAACTAGGTGAAGCCACACATATGCATCTTTTAAATCAATTAAACAAATGAATAAAACTGTTTTTGCAGAGTGTCTCTCTCACTGCTCTGGTTGTTTTTAAAGCTGTTGAATCCTCTACAGGGGTCCGCCGTGCGCGTGTGCGTGTGTGTGTGCGTGTGTGCGTGTGCGCGTGTGCGCGTGCATGTGTGCGTGTGTGTGTGCGTGTGTGCAGTGCATGTGTGTGTGTGTGTGTGCGTGTGTGTGTGTGTGTGTGCGTGTGTGTGTGTGTGTGCGTGTGTGCGTGTGTGTGTGTGTGTGTGTGTGCAGTGCGTGTGCGTGTGTGTGTGCGTGTGTGTAATTGAAAGCTAGAAGTAATTTTGTTTAGGTTCTTGTCACTGAACATGCAGTCAAGCCCAGCACTGTATCCAGCCACTGTATGATTGGTTGTAACACAGTCAGTGAATGTTTAATCAGAGCCATGGCTACCAGGACAGTTTCCTCTAGCGATTTAAACCCTGCGTCTCTTCCTCTCATTTCCTGAGGGAAGGGTTTCCCTGTGGCGCCGCGGTGGGCACTGTTCTCACCCCCCTCTCTCTCTCTCCCCTCACAGACATCGTGGGCACGGTCAGGCCTGACGAGAAAGCAGTCATGACTTATGTCTCCTCCTTCTATCACGCCTTCTCTGGGGCGCAGAAGGTGAGTCTGCCTGCCTGCCTGCCTCAGTGACGGACTGTAGCAAGGGATGAAAATCAGACTCCTGCTGCACAGCAGTGTGATCCAGTCCAGGTTTTACTAGCAGCTTGATCAGCCCCCAGTGTGTCTAGCTAACAAGCTCAGGTGTGTCTCATTAAACTCGGTGAAAGCAGGACTGGATCACACTGCTGTGCAGCGGGAGTCTTGTTTGTTTCCCTCCCTGTCTAGAGGACTCAAACCTTAGTCTTAGTTTCATGGATTCCTTATACCGTATAAGAAATCAATCATTAGTCCTTATTATTTCTTTAAATAGTAACCCTCTTTTGCATCCTGCTGTTACTTGCATTAGTTGGTTGTTTTGGTTTGCTGTGTCTTCCTTTCTGCCTCTGCCTGCTCTTTTTGGTCTGTCCTGTTTTTAATTTAATGTCTTTTAGAATTTTTCTCCTGCTGGTCTTGTCTTCCTCCTCGGTCTCTGTGTGTCTCTCTCCTCCTCTTCGTGTAGATCGCTCTGCCGTCCTAGCTGATGCTGAGAGCCCTCTCATTCCTCTGGGATTCTTCACCTCTCCATCCCTCCCCCTTCTCTCTCTGCTCTCTAGAAGGTACTCTCTCTCCCCTCTCTCTCTCTCTCTCTCTCTCTCTCTCTCTCTTCCCTTTGTCTCCCATCTGTGTGTCACACTGCCCCCAGAGGTAAAATCAGCAACCGATTTCCTATTTCCTATTCCTATTTCCTATTCATTGGTGCATTGAGAATGCTTTATTATAAAGCATGAAACAGAATACTACAAAAGAAATGTCTTTATAATATACAGCGCTAGACCCTGATATCGATGAGACACAGCCCTCTGAAATGTCTTTATAATATACAGCACTAGACCCTGATATTGATGAGACACAGCCCTCTGAAATGTCTTTATAATATACAGCGCTAGACCCTGATATTGATGAGATCCAGCCCTCTGAAATGTCTTTATAATATACAGGTCTAGACCCTGATATTGATGAGATCCAGCTCTCTGAAATGTCTTTATAATATACAGCGCTAGACCCTGATATTGATGAGATCCAGCCCTCTGAAATGTCTTTATAATATACAGCGCTAGACCCTGATATTGATGAGATCCAGCCCTCTGAAATGTCTTTATAATATACAGCGCTAGACCCTGATATTGATGAGATCCAGCCCTCTGAAATGTCTTTATAATATACAGCACTAGACCCTGATATTGATGAGATCCAGCCCTCTGAAATGTCTTTATAATATACAGCGCTAGACCCTGATATTGATGAGATCCAGCCCTCTGAAATGTCTTTATAATATACAGCACTAGACCCTGATATTGATGAGATCCAGCCCTCTGAAATGTCTTTATAATATACAGCGCTAGACCCTGATATTGATGAGACACAGCCCTCTGAAATGTCTTTATAATATACAGCACTAGAACCCTGATATTGATGAGATCCAGCCCTCTGAAATGTCTTTATAATATACAGCGCTAGACCCTGATATTGATGAGATCCAGCTCTCTGAAATGTCTTTATAATATACAGCACTAGACCCTGATATTGATGAGATCCAGCCCTCTGAAATGTCTTTATAATATACAGCACTAGACCCTGATATTGATGAGATCCAGCCCTCTGAAATGTCTTTATAATATACAGCACTAGACCCTGATATTGATGAGATCCAGCCCTCTGAAATGTCTTTATAATATACAGCACTAGACCCTGATATTGATGAGATCCAGCCCTCTGAAATGTCTTTATAATATACAGCGCTAGACCCTGATATTGATGAGATCCAGCCCTCTGAAATGTCTTTATAATATACAGCACTAGACCCTGATATTGATGAGATCCAGCCCTCTGAAATGTCTTTATAATATACAGCACTAGACCCTGATATTGATGAGATCCAGCCCTCTGAAATGTCTTTATAATATACAGCACTAGACCCTGATATTGATGAGATCCAGCCCTCTGAAATGTCTTTATAATATACAGCACTAGACCCTGATATTGATGAGATCCAGCCCTCTGAAATGTCTTTATAATATACAGCACTAGACCCTGATATTGATGAGATCCAGCCCTCTGTCTTTATAAATAAATAAATAAATAAATAAATAAATACAGGGCTTCTGGTTTTCGGTTTTAATCGATTGAAACTGATAACGTTGTGGACTTTTTAAATTTACTTGAATAAAGTTTGATGCTTTTATCAAATCCGCTCCTGATTAATGAGGCTTGTTCTCGGGATGCAAAGCTGCATTACAGTTCAGATACGCAGGATTTAAAACAGAATTGTTAAAAAAAAAAAAAAAAAAATGGCTACACACAGAAGCCCCGGATCATAAAGGCTTTTGTTGTGGAAGACGGCAAAGGAGCGCGCAGGAACTGTGGAGCCACTGTACACACTGGAACCGAAAACAAACAGGAATTTCATATAGAAAAATATATACTATATATATATAGAGAGAGAGAGAGAGAGAGAGAGCCTCTCCTGAGGGGAATCGGCTGACAAACTGTTGAAAGCTGTCATTAATACAGTAGCTCGTTTCCTCGTGCCTTGCTGTGCTCACTCACCCCTTTCCCCGCCCCCAGGCTGAGACGGCAGCCAATCGGATCTGCAAGGTGCTGGCGGTGAACCAGGAGAACGAGAATCTCATGGAGGACTACGAGAAGCTGGCCAGCGACGTGAGTGATGGTCGAGCATTGATGGGAGTATTGCTTTGAGCATTGATGGGAGTATTGCTTTGAGCATTGGTAAGAGGACTGAGGGGGAATTAATGCAGTATTGATGAGGAATTGGTGCATATTGACAGAATATTGGTAGCGGTTGCACATGACTGGTACCAGTATGATGACACGTGCTGGTGAGGTTGATTGTGACGTTTGTCCCCGCTATTCTCCCTGCTAGATTCTCTCACATCTCGATCCACCTCCCCCTCACAGACTGTCTCCTCTCTCCCAGCTCCTGGAGTGGATCCGGGCCACGATCCCCTGGCTGGAGAATCGCGCCCCCGAGAAGACGATGCAGGAGATGCAGCTGAAGCTGGAGGATTTTCGAGGGTACCGGCGGGTACACAAGCCCCCCAAGGTGCAGGAGAAGTGCCAGCTGGAGATCAACTTCAACACCCTGCAAACCAAGCTGAGACTGAGCAACCGGCCTGCTTTCATGCCCTCCGAGGGGCGCATGGTCTCGGTAAGAGGTTTTGTGAAATTACCGGTATGTGGGGAAAGCTACAAAGTGGCGTGCTATTCAATATGTTAACGTAACATTATTCAGCAGGCTTCATTCGACGTGAAGATAAATGAGTTCATTCTGCAGGGGGATGCAAAACCTTTGCCCAGAGCTGCACTGATGTCACAGTATGATCGCAGTTCAACATGCGTCACGATGCTGCGCTGCTTGTATGTGACTGTCCCTCTGCTCCCCTGTCTGCAGGACGTCAATAACGCTTGGCACGGTCTGGAGCACGCGGAGAAGGGCTATGAGGAGTGGCTGCTGAACGAGATCCGCAGACTGGAGAGACTCGACCACCTGGCAGAGAAATTCAGACAGAAAGCCACCATCCACGAGGCGTGGACCGAGGGTAAGAGACACAGAGGCGTGGACCGAGGGTAAGAGACACAGAGGCGTGGACCAAGGGTAAGAGACACAGAGGCATGGACCGAGGGTAAGAGACACAGAGGCGTGCCCTGTCCACGAGGCGTGGACCGAGGGTAAGAGACACAGAGGCCTGGACCGAGGGTAAGAGACACAGAGGCGTGCCATGTCCACAAGGCGTGGACCCGAGACTTGCACAGACACACGCTAGACAGAGAGACTCGACACGTAACTCTGTCTGTCTGTCTGTCCCCCAGGTAATGAGGCCATGCTGACCAAGAAGGACTATGAGACGGCAACGCTGTCTGACATCAAAGCCCTGCTGCGCAAACACGAGGCCTTCGAGAGCGACCTCGCAGCGCACCAGGACAGAGTGGAGCAGATCGCTGCCATCGCGCAGGAGCTCAAGTGAGAGGAGAGGGGAGAGAGAGGAGAGAGGGGATAGGGGGGTCTCGGTTTTTAAAGAGGGTTTAAAGGGCTATCTCTGGGATCCTTTTGAGATCAGTGAGCTGTCCGGACCCTCGTTTGGTAATGTGTGTTCCTGTTCTTCCTCTCCTTCTCCCTCTCCCAGCGAGCTGGATTACTACGACTCTCCCAGCGTGAACGCTCGCTGCCAGAAGATCTGCGACCAGTGGGATGTACTGGGATCCCTGACCCAGAGCCGCAGGGAGGCCCTGGAGGTGAGGAACTGGGAATAAACCTGTTACTGAAACTAAACTGAGTCAAGCAGAGCAGCCTTTGGGCTCTAGTGCCTTCATCAGTGTTATTGAGGTTAAATTCATCCCTCTTCTCCCCTCTCTTCCTCCCCCTGCAGAGGACAGAGAAGCAGCTGGAGTCGATCGATGAGCTGTACCTCGAGTACGCCAAGAGGGCGGCGCCCTTCAACAACTGGATGGAGGGGGCGATGGAGGACCTGCAGGACATGTTCATCGTGCACAACATCGAGGAGATCCAGGTGAGAGAGAGGGCAATATCATTACATTACCCTTCCATTCCTCTGTGTAAAACCTCTCCGCTGTCCTCTCTGCACTCTCCTCTCTATTAACCCCCTCACCCTCCCCCTCTCTCTCTCCTCTCTGTGTTAAACCTCTCCGCTGTCCTCTCTGCACTCCCCTCTCTATTAACCCCCTCACCCTCCCCCTCTCTCTCTCCTCTCTGTGTTAAACCTCTCCGCTGTCCTCTCTGCACTCCCCTCTCTATTAACCCCCTCACCCTCCCCCTCTCTCTCTCCTCTCTGTGTTAAACCTCTCCGCTGTCCTCTCTGCACTCCCCTCTCTATTAACCCCCTCACCCTCCCCCTCTCTCTCTCCTCTCTGTGTTAAACTCTCCGCTCTCTCCTCTGTATTAACCCCCTCTCTCCTCTCTGTATTAACCCCCCCTGCCCCCTCTCTCTCCTTTCTGTATTAACTCCCCCTTTTCTCTCTTCTCTGTAGAGAGAAGAGACATCTCGCTCTCTCCTATTAACCCCCCACCCCCCCTGACCCCCCCCTCTCTCCTTTCTGTATTAACTCCCCCTGTTGGGGGCTCCCTCTCTCTCCTTTCTGTATTAACTCCCCCTGTTCTCTCTCCTCTCTGTATTAACCCCCCCGCCCCTTCTCTCTCCCCAGGGTCTGCTCTCCGCTCATGAGCAGTTCAAGGCCACTCTCTCCGATGCTGATAAGGAGCGCGAGTCAATCCAGGGGATTCACAGCGAGGTTCAGAAGATCGCCCAGTACAACAACATCAAGCTGACTGGAGGCAACCCCTACACCACCGTCACCCCCCAGACTGTCAACGACAAGTGGGACAAAGTGAGGAGACACTGCCGCCTGTCTCTGTCTGTGTGTCTCTGTCTGTTTCTGTGCCTCTGTCTGTGTCTGTGCCTCTGTCTGTGTCTGTGCCTCTGTCTGTGTCTGTGCCTCTGTCTGTGTCTGTGCCTCTGTCTGTGTCTCTGCCTGTGTGTATATCTCTGTCTGTCTGTCTCTGCCTGTGTGCGTGTCTCTGCCTGTGTGTGTGTCTGTGCCTGTGTGTGTGTCTGTGCCTCTGTGTGTGTCTCTGCCTGTGTGTATATCTCTGTCTGTGTGTCTGTGCCTGTGTGTGTGTCTGTGCCTCTGTGTGTGTCTCTGCCTCTGTGTGTGTCTCTGCCTGTGTGTCTCTGCCTGTGTGTGTGTTTCTGTCTGTGTCTCTGCCTGTGCGTTTGTCTTTGACTCTGCTCTCTGTCTCCCCCCGGTGGCGCGGGCAGGTACAGCAGCTCGTTCCTCAGAGGGACCGTGCTCTGCAGGAGGAGTTGGCGCGGCAGCAATCCAACGAGCGGCTGAGGCGCCAGTTTGCCAATCATGCCAACGTGGTGGGACCCTGGATCCAGAATAAGATGGAGGTGAGGGTAAACCCGAGTGCAGTATGTAGCAACCCTCCTGTCCCGTCAGTACAGTGCAGTATATTCTAAACCCTCTCCTCTCCTGTCCCGTCAGTACAGTGCAGTATGTTCTAAACCCTCTCCTCTCCCCTCCTCTCAGTACAGTGCTGTATGTTCTAAACCCTCTCCTCTCCTCTCCCGTCAGTACAGTGCAGTATGTTATAAACCCTCTCCTCTCCCCTCCTGTCAGTACAGTGCTGTATTAACCCTCCCTTCTTCTCCAGGAGATCGGGCGCATCTCGATTGAGATGAACGGCACGCTGGAGGATCAGCTGAATCACCTGAAGCAGTACGAGCGAAGCATCATCGAGTACAAACCCAACATCGACCAGCTGGAGGGAGACCACCAGCTCATCCAGGAGGCGCTGATCTTCGACAACAAGGACACCAGCTACAGCATGGAGGTGAGACCACTATACACTGAGACACTGTCCATACACTGAGACACCGTGTGCTATACAGTGAGACCCTGTCCTTACACTGAGACTCTGTGCACTATACACTGACACTGAGACACTCTCTCTCCTCTGTCCCCCTCTCTCCTCTCTCCTCTCTCCCCCCTCTTTCCCCTCTCTCCTCTCCTCTCTCCCCCTCTATCCCTCTCTCCTCTCTGCCCCTCTCCTCTCCTCTCCGCAGCACCTGAGAGTGGGCTGGGAGCAGCTCCTCACCACCATCGCCCGCACCATCAACGAGATCGAGAACCAGATCCTGACGAGAGACGCCAAGGGGATCAGCCAGGAGCAGCTGCACGAGTTCAGAGCCTCCTTCAACCACTTCGACAAGGTACCCCCAAACCCTAACCCTCCCTCAACCACAGCGACGAGGTACCCCCAAACCCTAACCCTCCTTCAACCACAGCGACGAGGTACCCCCAAACCCTAACCCTCCTTCAACCACAGCGACGAGGTACCCCCAAACCCTAACCCTCCCTCAACCACAGCGACGAGGTACCCCCAAACCCTAACCCTCCCTCAACCACAGCGACGAGGTACCCCCAAACCCTAACCCTCCTTCAACCACAGCGACGAGGTACCCCCAAACCCTAACCCTCCCTCAACCACAGCGACGAGGTACCCCCAAACCCTAACCCTCCTTCAACCACAGCGACGAGGTACCCCAAAACCCTAACCCTCCCTCAACCACAGCGACGAGGTACCCCCAAACCCTAACCCTCCCTCAACCACAGCGACGAGGTACCCCCAAACCCTAACCCTCCCTCAACCACAGCGACGAGGTATTCTGGCCTCTTGTTTTGATCGGTTGTGCATCATACACAGGGTGTGTAAAGTTTGAAGGGGAAGCGGTTTTTCTCAGTGCCTGCAGCCCCTCCCATCTCCCCAGCGAATCACCCCTCCCATTATCCCACCCCCACCTCCAAACCGATCAGTTTGAAACCACATTTGAGACGTGTGTGTTTGTGGTATTTTATTTATTTAATTTATGTATGTATTATTCCCTATTCCCTTGCCTCCCCCTGCATTTTGTGTCGCCCCCCCCCCCCCTTCCTGGAATGCCTCCTGACCACACCCCCTCCTGCACGCATCATCACCACCATGGCGCTGCGCTCCGATTGGCTGGTCCCAGGATCACAGCGGTGCGCTGGGACAGGAAGAGTTCAAGGCCTGCCTCATCAGCCTGGGCTACAATGTGGAGAACAACAAGCAGGTAGGGAGGGAACGAGATGGAGAGAGGGGACAGGGACTCTCTTCCTCCTGCGTGTAGCGCAGTGCTGCCCCCTGGATGGAAAGCTTGGGACAGCGTGTCTGTGTGTGCGCGCGGGACAGTGAATTGGGAGCACTAGATCGGCTTTTCTTTCCTCTGATGTTGTCTTCTGTTTATTTTATTTTCTCCTCCCCTGCCTTTTGTTCCTTTCCTATATATATTTTTTTCTTTCTCCCTTCGTTCCTGCCTTCCTTTGTATTTTTCTTCCTCTCCCTCCCTCCATTCCTTCCCTCCCCTGTGTTTTCTCTCTCTCTCTCTCTCTCTTCCGGGCTGTGCAGAAGCGCACAGGAGTGATGGACTCCGATGATTTCAGAGCGCTGCTCATTTCAACGGGATACAATCTGGTACTCTGTCTCTCTACCTGTCTCTCTGCCTGTCTGTCTCGCTGTCTGTCTCGCTGTCTGTCTCGCTGTCTGTCTCTCTGCCTGTCTCGCTGTCTGCCTGTGTCTGCCTGTCTGTCTCTCTTCCTGTCTGTCTGTCTGCCTGCCTGTCTCTCAATTCAAATGGTCTTTGTCTGCATGGCCTTACAACTATTGGCAGAGTTAATGTAGTAAACGTGCAGAAATCCTGAAAGGTTTTTGTTAATGTGTGCGACCACAGTGTAACTGTGCAACTCTGCACTTCCAGAGAGAGGCGCAGCACTAACGCTGTGCTAGGATCTAGCTCTGTACTCCCTTGAACTCTGACCTCTGTCTCTCAGGGTGACGCAGAGTTCGCTCGCATCATGAGCGTCGTCGACCCCAACCACAGCGGGGTCGTGACCTTCCAGGCCTTCATTGACTTCATGTCCAAAGAGACGACCGACACAGACACTGCTGATCAGGTGGTGGCGTCCTTCAAGATCCTGGCAGGAGACAAGGTGAGACCCGCTGCCCGCTGTACACGCTACCCGCTGTACACACTGCAGTATACACACACACACACAGACTATGCAAACACTATATATATATATATGTATTACACACAGACAGACCCTGCTAACACTCTCTCTCTCTCTCTCTTAGAACTTCATCACCGCGGCCGAGCTGCGCAGGGAGCTGCCCCCGGACCAGGCCGAGTACTGCATCGCCCGCATGGCTCCCTACCGGGGGCCCGACGCCATCCCCGGGGCCCTCGACTACATGAGCTTCTCCACAGCGCTGTACGGGGAGAGCGACCTGTAGCGCGCGCGCGCGCGCGCGCGCTCACTCGCTCTCACACTCACTCACTCATTACACAGCCAGCCATGGAGCAATGAGGGGGAAAGGTGGGGGGGGGTGGAGATAGAGAGAGAGGGTGGGAGAGAGGGGAGGAGAGGGAGAGTGAGAGTGAGAGAGAGGAGAGGGAGAGCGAGAGAGAGAGAGAGAGGGAGAGAGAGGGGGGGGGGTAGGTAGGGGAAGAGAGAGGAGAGGGAGAGCGAGAGAGAGAGGGGGGTAGGTAGGGAAGAGAGCGAGATAGAAGAGAGAGAGAGAGAGAGGGGGGGGGTAGGTAGGAAGAGAGAGAGAGGTTGAAGTTTGAAACTGCAAGTCTGCTCAGAGAAAGAGAGATAGAGAGAGAGAGACGGAGATAGAGAGAGCATTCGACCGTGAGTCTTGTAAAACATTCCATTAATGTCTTAATTAATAGTAATAATACAAGGGTATATTATCTGTCCTAATCTATGCAATCAATTATCAGTTCGCTACATTTAGATATACAGAGAAGTAAAGAAGCAAAAATGATGTGGGAATTTAAATATTTAAGTATATATTACTGAAATGTTTCTGTAACTGTTTGCAAGGAGGTCGGGGGTCGGACCAAATTTAAAATTCTGGTGACTGATTTATTTTGAAAGATGTGTAACCTGAACGCAGCAGCTGTGTCTGGGTTTCTGTTCATTTTTGTCATTTTTATTAATTAAGAAAGAGTTTAATTTCTGTGATCCAGTCCTGCTTTCACTAGGAGTTTAATAATCAGACTCCCGCTGCACAGCACTGTGATCCAGTCCTGCTTTCACTAGGAGTTTAATAATCAGACTCCCGCTGCACAGCACTGTGATCCAGTCCTGCTTTCACTAGGAGTTTAATAATCAGACTCCCGCTGCACAGCAGTGTGATCCAGTCCTGCTTTCACTAGGAGTTTAATAATCAGACTCCCGCTGCACAGCACTGTGATCCAGTCCTGCTTTCACTAGGAGTTTAATAATCAGACTCCCGCTGCACAGCAGTGTGATCCAGTCCTGCTTTCACTAGGAGTTTAATAATCAGATTCCTGCTGCACAGCAGTGTGATCCAGTCCTGGTTTCACTATGAGTTTAATAATCGGACACAACGGAGCTTGTTCCCTAGACACACTGGGGCTGATCAAGCTGCTAGTAAAACCTGGACTGGATCACACTGCTGTGCAACAGGAGTCTGATTCCCATCCCTAATCGTTATCCACATATAAATTAGCAGCTGTAGGGACTTTGGCATATGTCTTAAATAAATTAAATAAACATTTAAACTAGATTTTAAGCATAGGGAAGAAAAAAAATAAGTATTTAAATCCAAAATATGTAACTTTGTTTTGTTTTTTTGAATTGTGGTTTGTACATACTTCATCAAGCTTCATTTCTGATTTATGTGGTAAAAAGCTGGGCTTTTTCTCTGGAATTGGTGTCTCGACGCGTTTTGCACGGTGAAGTTAAAATCTGCGTCGTTTTCGTGAAGAGGAGCACACGGGCTGAAAACACATTGCTGGACTCCTCACTTCAAGCTCTCCGCAGGGGAGGGTGTCGCTGGCGTCCATCTGGCTGATTCACCTTTCAGAGTGAAAGCAGTGTAGAAACAGATGCCTGGGTTTGTGTGGGTCGCTGTTCTCCTCCACAGAGAGAAGCAGCGATCATCACAAACCCAGGCAGCTGCTGCTTCACTGCTTTCACTCGAGTGGTGAGCCAGCCCGATGGACGCCAGCGACACCCTCCCCTGCGGAGAGCTGCGTCTGGACGTCTTCACTACCGTGGCTTCATCAAAGGCTTCGATTTCATTCGGACTCTTGTACTAGTTTCCTTTGCTATAATAGTTCATTAAACGTCAAAGTACATTATGCTAAAGCAATTGACTTTATATCAAATTGCATAAAGAAAGTGCACGTTATACCACCTGTAGATACTGTAGGAGGAGCGTGTATTAATAGAAGGGAAACAAGTGCATACATAGGCCTATTCATCTATCCATCCATCTATCTATCCATCCATCTATCCATCTATCTGTCCATCTATCCATCTATCTATCCATCTGTCTATCTATCCATCTGTCCATCTATCCATCTATCTATCTATCTATCTATCTGTCTGTCTATCTATCTATCCATCTATCTATCCATCTATCTATCTATCTGTCCATCTATCTATCTATCCATCTATCTGTCTATCTATCCATCTGTCCATCTATCCATCTATCTATCTATCCATCTGTCTATATCTGTCTGTCTGTCTATCTGTCCATCTATCCATCCATCCATCTATCTATCCATCTATCTGTCTATCTCTATCTGTAGAGATGGATGTACACAGAGACGGAGAGAGAATTCAGAAACAGCGCACAGCTCTATCCCAGGAGAATATTAATATATATAATTTAGTTGTTTAGCGGATGCTTTTATCCAAAGCGATATAGAGACTAGGGGGGTGAGCTTCAGCAAGCAGCTCCTTGTCTTTTTCTGAATGAATCAATTCTCTTGATTTTGGATGCAGGATATGCGCTTAATTGAAGTCAGGTGGTTTGCTGTAAAACTGTGACCCCTATGCGGAGGGGGGGGGGGGGGGGGTCGCTGTAGCTTTTAGGATGGATTTTTTTCGTTTTTTTTAAATATATATATATAAAGGGCTTTTCTTTAGCATTTGCTGTTCTGAACACTTATTTTTTCTTCGTGTTATATATGGAAATACACGCATCTTCAAATGTGATTTAATAAAAATAATAAAATCTAAAGATGTCTCTTTTTTTTTATAGGGTAATTCATGAAGTCCTCTCAGTTTAGTTGCAACATTATCAAGGAATGTTTGCATGAAATTTTCCTAGCGCAGGTGTAAAATGTGTTAAAGGGGAGGAGCTTTTTGCCTTTTATTCTGTGGGTGTTTTTAAATGGGGTTCTGCCCTCCCTTTAATGATGGATCAATAAATTGACCATATTTTTGAAAATGTGTTTGCCTGCGGTCTCGTTTCATTGTGTGTTTCCGCATGCCTCTCGGTGACGGAGTTTTGATGCTGTTTCTGTGAGATTCTGTCGGGTGGCTGTCTGAGCGTGTTGAGGGTGTGTTTCATTCTCTTGCTCTGTGTCGGGGAGAGGGTCTGTCACACAGAGACAGTGCAAGAGAATGAAATGCACTCTCAGCACGATCAGAGACAGCCACCGAACACTTTGAAACATATTACAAGAGACACAGACACACCACAGATAAACTGATACAACACTGAGGTACAGGGAGAGGGGAGAGGGTCTGTCACACAGAGACAGTGCAAGAGAACGAAACACACTCTCAACACGATCAGAGACAGCCACCGAACACTAAATCACTAAATGACACTTATTGGTCATTTAATGAGAGAGTCTAAAAAATAAAAACAGAAGCAAAGCTGCTGATAAATCAGTTGGCTGGCGTGTCGATTCTGATGTGTTTTAAACGAGGTTATGAGGGTCGCTGCCCTTTTCATCTTTCTGCAAGCCACTCCACCGGTCACCGCGCAGCACAGTTGTAGATGTGGCGATTTCCTGCAGCGGGCAACAGTATCTCACTTATTCTTTTCAAAGCGGATTTTAAACATGGACAGCACTCCTGTAAGGGAGGGGCCAGTGATCCTGTTAATAAAGCTAATAGGTGAGAGAATGGGTTTTAAACATGGACCGCGCTCCTGTAAAGGGAGGGGTCAGTGATCCTGTTAATCTGGTGAGAGATGAGAGAATGGGTTTTGAAGAGGGGCAGCGCTCCTGTAAAGGGAGGGGTCAGTGATCCTGTTATTAACCACTGAGAGAACTAGGTGAGAGAATGGTTTTTAAAGATGGTCAGCGCTCCTGTAAAGGGAGGGGTCAGTGATCCTGTTAATCTGGTGAGAGAATGGGTTTTGAAGAGGGGCAGCGCTCCTGTAAAGGGAGGGGTCAGTGATCCTGTTAATCTGGTGAGAGAATGGGTTTTGAAGAGGGGCAGCGCTCCTGTAAAGGGAGGGGTCAGTGATCCTGTTAATCTGGTGAGAGAATGGGTTTTGAAGAGGGGCAGCGCTCCTGTAAAGGGAGGGGTCAGTGATCCTGTTAATCTGGTGAGAGAATGGGTTTTGAAGAGGGGCAGCGCTCCTGTAAAGGGAGGGGTCAGTGATCCTGTTAATCTGGTGAGAGAATGGGTTTTGAAGAGGGGCAGTGGTAAAGCTACTTGTTGATATTCAGAGCAGGGCTGTGGTTTGTTTTGTGTCACTCGTTTTACGATGGATTAGAGTAATGACATCCACAGCTGATCCTGCCCAGGGGCCAGGCAAGATGAAGCACTCGACTTGAGCAGCCTGGCCAGAGGACACAAGCTCATTGAAAATGTACAATCCTGAGAGCTTCACCCTCCGAGCAATGCTAAAACAAAATTTTACCACCCATCCTCTCAGCAGCTTTATTAACAGGAGCGCTGCCCCTCTCTCAAACCCATCCTCTCAGCAGCTTTATTAACAGGAGCGCTGCCCCTCTCTCAAACCCATCCTCTCAGCAGCTTTATTAACAGGAGCGCTGCCCCTCTCTCAAACCCATCCTCTCAGCAGCTTTATTAACAGGAGCGCTGCCCCTCTCTCAAACCCATCCTCTCAGCAGCTTTATTAACAGGAGCGCTGCCCCTCTCTCAAACCCATCCTCTCAGCAGCTTTATTAAGAGGAGCGCTGCCCCTCTTTAAAACCCGTTCTTTTTGTGTATCAGTGTGTCTGTTTCAGCTCTCCCTCCTCTCCACTCAGGTGTTTAGTGCAGCGCTACTTCAATCCCACACACTCTCCCAGGGGGGACCCCGGTAGCTGGAGGGGTAACAGAATTAGCAGTCCTGCGTGGGCCGGCAGAGACACACTGAGACACACACACACTAAAAGATGCACACAATGCTGCAGCGACTGCTTTATAGTTTATAGAGCAGTCGTCACAGTTCGGAAACGCAAGAGGAGAGCTGCAGTTCAGTTATTCCAGGAGATAACGCCCAGGACTTGGACTTCACAAAGAGAAAAAAAAACAACAGAGTTTAAGAAGAGTTTAAAAAGGGTTTTATTTGTATTATTTTATCAGCCCCTACAGGTGCTAAGTCAAACGCTGTTCTCTTTACCCCTGCTGTAACCGGATTGTGGTTTGCTCCAGCTGTTCGTTGGGTGGGGGCGAGTGGGTGGGGTCTTGGGGGGGAGGAGCATGTGGGCGTGGTCTGGTCTTCAAAATCTTAAAAAGCATTGACACAGTTAACTCACACTAGTAGTTTAAGCACAGGAACCAGCACCAGAGGAGGCACAGTGTGGAAATGGAGACCCACTTAGGAGACAGGGATCAGACCTCTCTCTGGTGGACAGGCCTGTGGAGTTGCAGAGTTCATGGAAATGCATTTCTCCGCTCAAGGACAGAGGAAGAACATCCTGAGGCACCACTGAGAGCCAATTATGCACACAAATTATTTGTGAGAGAGAGTGAGACGAGGCAGACAAAACACTGTGCCTCGTTTGCAGAGGAATTGCAAGCTGCTCGTTAAATGGTTTATTATCTGTTAATTGCGCCTGTGACACCTGGCCGGGATTCATGTGCCGATATACTAGCACGCTGACACTAGCAGCTAGACAGAGGACCTGCGACACCAAAACATTTCCACAGCTCTGTGTACTTGTCCCTCATGCTTTTCCAATGGATATACAATGATTTATTAAAATGCTTTACCAGACCTCTCTGTGCTTTACAATGCTTCCCTGCGCTTTACCAGACCTCTCTGTGCTTTACAATGCTTCCCTGTGCTTTACCAGACTTCTCTGTGCTTTACAATGCTTCCCTGCGCTTTACCAGACCTCTCTGTGCTTTACAATGCTTCCCTGCGCTTTACCAGACCTCTCTGTGTTTACAATGCTTCCCTATGCTTTACCAGACCTCTCTGTGCTTTACAATGCTTCCCTATGCTTTACCAGACCTCTCTGTGTTTACAATGCTTCCCTATGCTTTACCACACCTCTCTGTGCTTTACAATGCTTCCCTGTGCTTTACCACACCTCTCTGTGCTTTACAATGCTTCCCTGTGCTTTACCAGGCTTCTTTGTGCTTCCCTATTCTTGCCTATGCTTTTCCTGGGCTGTCACTGAGCTGTGCTTTGACTATGGGACACTGCTATAGAGGATACTTTTTCATATATCAATTCTGGGGGTGCGACTCCCTGGCAGGCAGGCTGTATTTCATTGTGTGTTTCCAGTGTGATGGGGTTGGCAGGCTGGCTGTATTTCATTGTGTGTTTCCAGTGCAATGGGGCTGGCAGGCTGGCTGTATTTGATCGCCGTGTGCTGTGAGACGGGGGGGTGTTGTTTGGATGCTGTGAGACGGGGGGTGTTGTTTGGATGCTGTGAGACGGGGGGTGTTGTTTGGATGCTGTGAGACGGGGGGTGTTGTTTGGATGCTGTGAGACGGGGGGTGTTGTTTGGATGCTGTGAGACGGGGGGTGTTGTTTGGATGCTGTGAGACTGTTTGGATGCTGTGAGACGGGGGGTGTTGTTTGGATGCTGTGAGACGGGGGGTGTTGTTTGGATGCTGTGAGACGGGGGGTGTTGTTTGGATGCTGTGAGACGGGGGGTGTTGTTTGGATGCTGTGAGACGGGGGGTGTTGTTTGGATGCTGTGAGACGGGGGGTGTTGTTTGGATGCTGTGAGACGGGGGGTGTTGTTTGGATGCTGTGAGACGGGGGGTGTTGTTTGGATGCTGTGAGACGGGGGGTGTTGTTTGGATGCTGTGAGACGGGGGGTGTTGTTTGGATGCTGTGAGACGGGGGGTGTTGTTTGGATGCTGTGAGACGGGGGGTGTTGTTTGGATGCTGTGAGACGGGGGGTGTTGTTTGGATGCTGTGAGACGGGGGGTGTTGTTTGGATGCTGTGAGACGGGGGGTGTTGTTTGGATGCTGTGAGACGGGGGGTGTTGTTTGGATGCTGTGAGACGGGGGGTGTTGTTTGGATGCTGTGAGACGGGGGGTGTTGTTTGGATGCTGTGAGACGGGGGGTGTTGTTTGGATGCTGTGAGACGGGGGGTGTTGTTTGGATGCTGTGAGACGGGGGGTGTTGTTTGGATGCTGTGAGACGGGGGGTGTTGTTTGGATGCTGTGAGACGGGGGGTGTTGTTTGGATGCTGTGAGACGGGGGGTGTTGTTTGGATGCTGTGAGACGGGGGGTGTTGTTTGGATGCTGTGAGACGGGGGGTGTTGTTTGGATGCTGTGAGACGGGGGGTGTTGTTTGGATGCTGTGAGACGGGGGGTGTTGTTTGGATGCTGTGAGACGGGGGGGTGTTGTTTGGATGCTGTGAGACGGGGGGTGTTGTTTGGATGCTGTGAGACGGGGGGTGTTGTTTGGATGCTGTGAGACGGGGGGTGTTGTTTGGATGCTGTGAGACGGGGGGTGTTGTTTGGATGCTGTGAGACGGGGGGTGTTGTTTGGATGCTGTGAGACGGGGGGTGTTGTTTGGATGCTGTGAGACGGGGGGTGTTGTTTGGATGCTGTGAGACGGGGGGTGTTGTTTGGATGCTGTGAGACGGGGGGTGTTGTTTGGATGCTGTGAGACGGGGGGTGTTGTTTGGATGCTGTGAGACGGGGGGTGTTGTTTGGATGCTGTGAGACGGGGGGTGTTGTTTGGATGCTGTGAGACGGGGGGTGTTGTTTGGATGCTGTGAGACGGGGGGTGTTGTTTGGATGCTGTGAGACGGGGGGTGTTGTTTGGATGCTGTGAGACGGGGGGTGTTGTTTGGATGCTGTGAGACGGGGGGTGTTGTTTGGATGCTGTGAGACGGGGGGTGTTGTTTGGATGCTGTGAGACGGGGGGTGTTGTTTGGATGCTGTGAGACGGGGGGTGTTGTTTGGATGCTGTGAGACGGGGGGTGTTGTTTGGATGCTGTGAGACGGGGGGTGTTGTTTGGATGCTGTGAGACGGGGGGTGTTGTTTGGATGCTGTGAGACGGGGGGTGTTGTTTGGATGCTGTGAGACGGGGGGTGTTGTTTGGATGCTGTGAGACGGGGGGTGTTGTTTGGATGCTGTGAGACGGGGGGTGTTGTTTGGATGCTGTGAGACGGGGGGTGTTGTTTGGATGCTGTGAGACGGGGGGTGTTGTTTGGATGCTGTGAGACGGGGGGTGTTGTTTGGATGCTGTGAGACGGGGGGTGTTGTTTGGATGCTGTGAGACGGGGGGTGTTGTTTTTTCTGACACTTTGCCCCCCCCAACAAACCTTCGACACTCTCACCCCCCACAAACAACCTTCGAACACTCTGCCCCCCCCCCAACAAACCCTAACGAGCACTCCAACCCCCCCTACAACAAACCTACGACAACTCCTGCCCCCCCCCACAACCAAACCTTTCGACACTCTGCCCCCCCCCAACAAAACCTTTCTCGACACTCTGCCCCCCCCCCCACACAACGGGGGAACCTGACCCCCCCCACACAAGCGGTGACACAACTCCTTCGACACTCTGGCCCCCCCTCCCAACCCCTCCCCACACCGGGGGGGACCCAAACCTTGGACCGACACCCTACAACACACACTGAGTGGGACGGGGGGGGGGGGGGGGGGGGGGTGTTGGGTTGTGTGGAGGGGCCCCCCCCCCACCCGCCACAAACCTACGACACTGGGGGGGGGGGGGGGGGGGTTTGGTTGTTTGGAGGGGGGGGGTGTTACCTACTAGTGCGGGTTGGGGGGGGCGGGGGGGGGTTGGTGCTGTGAGAGCCTACGCACCGGCTGCCCCCCTCCCCACAACGCTACGACACTCTGCCCCCCTCCCAAACCTACAAAGAACACTCTGCCCCCCCCAACAAAACCTTCGACACTCTGGACAACCTACGACACTACTCTACCCCCTACAACAAACCGGACGACTTTGGCCCCCCCCCCAACAAACTCTGCCCACCCCTCCCCACAACAACACCTTCGACACTCCTGAACGGGGGGGGGGTTGGTTGGAGGCGAGTGAGACGGGGGGGGGGGGGTTGTTTGGATGCTGTGCTCCAGCGCTGTTTCTCAGGATTTAATCGATGTCACGCTCTTGCTGTCTGCAGGGCACAAAACTTAATACTGTTTATTAATTCCCTTCCTCACAATTACACAGCTGCCGTTTACAAATTTAAACACATTTTAGAAAATCGAAAGGCAGTTTATTTTTCATTGCTTGTCGAGTTGAGTGTGTGCTGGTTGCAATCAATGATGTATTCATGAAGCCTCTTGAGGAGAGTCCCTCCTTGTAGTAAAAGCACAGCAGAGAGTGTTACAGCACAGCAAAAGCATGGTAAAGCATAGGGGAGTATTGTAAGGGTAGTGCCTTAATCAGTGATATTGCTATTCAAGCAGTCAAGTGTTTTGGTCTCCCCTTCTCTCTCTCCTCTCCCCTCTCCTCTCCCTTCTCTCTTCTCTCCCCTCTTCTCTCCCAGCTCTCCTTTCTTCATCTTCTCTCACACATTTGTTTTCTGCTCTAGAGCGGTTCCTCTCCTGTCCTCTCCTCTCCTCTCTGTTCTCCCCTCTCCCTTCTCTCCTCTCTCCCCCCTCCTCTCCTCTCTCTCCTCTCTCCCCAGAGTGTGCTGTGTTGTGTGTTCTCTGATTGTTTTGTGCATGTTCAGAAAGGCTGGGAGCGATGCAGAATACCAATGCCCTGTGTGTGTGATGCAGCGAGTCTCGAGTTTAACAATATCCCATCTCTCATTCAGGAGCCCCCCTCCCACACACTGTACATGGCAGACAAACTCAATTTCAGAGCCACTTTGATTTCTCTGTCGTTTTCCCTTTGCTTAGATCAGGCTGGGAGAGTATTCGTTAGAATCAAACTGCACTATTCTGCTGAATGAAAAACTAAATGAAATGAGACAGGAAGGTTGTTACTCTTACAGCCTGTACAAACACAGCCTTATTCTTCATGAAGCTGGCATTGTAACCCTGTCCTGCCCTCTAACACCTGGGTGAGTCGCCTTGGATAAAGACAGCTGCCAAACAAATAACAATAATAATAATAATAATAATTCAAAAACCTCTGTGCTTCACTACACTTTGAGAAGGGGCTGGTTCATTCTCTGTGCTTCACTTTGAGGGGCTGGTTCATTCTCTTCTCTGTGCTTCACTTTGAGAAGGGGGCTGGTTCATTCTCTTCTCTGTGCTTCACTTTGAGAAGGGGCTGGTTCATTCTCTGTGCTTCACTTTGAGAAGGGGCTGGTTCATTCTCTTCTCTGTGCTTCACTTTGAGAAGGGGCTGGTTCATTCTTCTGTGCTTCACTTTGAGAAGGGGGCTGGTTCATTCTCTTCTCTGTGCTTCACTTTGAGAAGGGGCTGGTTCATTCTCTTCTCTGTGCTTCACTACACTTTGAGAAGGGGCTGGTTCACTCTCTTCTCTGTGCTTCACTACACTTTGAGAAGGGGCTGGTTCACTCTTTTCTCTGTGCTTCACTTTGAGAAGGGGCTGGTTCATTCTCTTTGTGCTTCACTTTGAGAAGGGGCTGGTTCATTCTCTTCTCTGTGCTTCACTTTGAGAAGGGGCTGGTTCATTCTCTTCTCTGTGCTTCACTACACTTTGAGAAGGGGCTGGTTCATTCTCTTCTCTGTGCTTCACTACACTTTGAGAAGGGGCTGGTTCATTCTTCTGTGCTTCACTTTGAGAAGGGGCTGGTTCATTCTCTTCTCTGTGCTTCACTTTGAGAAGGGGCTGGTTCATTCTCTGTGCTTCACTTTGAGAAGGGGCTGGTTCATTCTCTTCTCTGTGCTTCACTTTGAGAAGGGGCTGGTTCACTCTCTTCTCTGTGCTTCACTACACTTTGAGAAGGGGCTGGTTCACTCTTTTCTCTGTGCTTCACTTTGAGAAGGGGCTGGTTCTCTTCTCTGTGCTTCACTTTGAGAAGGGGCTGGTTCATTCTCTTCTCTGTGCTTCACTTTGAGAAGGGGCTGGTTCATTCTCTTTGTGCTTCACTTTGAGAAGGGGCTGGTTCATTCTCTTTGTGCTTCACTTTGAGAAGGGGCTGGTTCATTCTCTGTGCTTCACTTTGAGAAGGGGCTGGTTCATTCTCTGTGCTTCACTTTGAGAAGGGGCTGGTTCATTCTCTTCTCTGTGCTTCACTTTGAGAAGGGGCTGGTTCCTTCTCTGTGCTTCACTTTGAGAAGGGGCTGGTTCATTCTCTGTGCTTCACTTTGAGAAGGGGCTGGTTTGTTCTCTGTGCTTCACTTTGAGAAGGGGCTGGTTTGTTCTCTGTGCTTCACTTTGAGAAGGGGCTGGTTCATTCACTGTGCTTCACTTTGAGAAGGGGCTGGTTCGTTCTCTTCAATGTGCTTCACTTTGAGAAGGGGCTGGTTGTTCTCTGATCAGTATTGGGTTTGCATTATTCCTCTAAATCTGGCTTTGTGCTTGTCTGGAGAATCCTAGCTCCCGGGGCACTGAACCGCCGCTATCGTTCCACAGCGTGATCTTTCAACTCCTCCAGCCCCCCTCTGCATTTCCACAGACAGACAGGCCACGCTGTCGTGGGCAGTGCGTTTACCGGAGAGGTGACTCTTGTCCGCACAGCCCAGCGGCATGTAACGCAAATGAAAGGAGACGTGACCTGCTGATGACAGTCAGCAGGACTGCAGCACAGTTCAGGCTTTGCATCACCTAGAATTTTAAAATTGAGACATCATTAAAAAAAAAAAAAAAAACCAACACAGACAATATGAACATCATTTAGATCTTTTATTTACAATCGTGTCAAGAAACTGCAAGAAAACGATATTGCAAAAGTCTACCGCAAGCGGTAAGAGCAGCACAGTATTTCGCGATTGATTTTGAAAGGTCGGGTTTTTAACTGTGTCACTTTTTCATTAAGTAGATGGGCAAGGCTACAGAGCGGTGTGCAGTTCGATATGTTAACGTCACATTATGAAGCTAAATGTGTTCATTGTTTAGAGTGATGCAAAACCTTTGCACACCCCCTCCC